>NC_061121.1:94329417-94389343 GCF_002878395.1 Capsicum annuum
AAAAATAGATTCACTAGAAACCTACTAAATCTATTTAATCTACTAAATCCGCAGACCCCCCTCACAAGCAGATATGGAAGACGTAAGACAATGGATACTGACGCTACTTAACCCAGAAAAACAATCTACCGTAGCGTAGTTATTTGCTAGTTCTTGTATGATCGTAGCTAGTCCAATAAGTCTGAAACAGATGGGTTATTTGATGCAAAAGATATACAATCTGTTGCCATAACTCAATTAATAAAAATGGCTATTAAAGAAACGGAACGGTTATTGAAAACTAGGTGTATTCAATTTTTAAATTGAGAAAAAGGTTATTTGAATTTAATAAGATGAAAAGTCATGACTTGTCACAATAATAAAAAACTCACCACCAGCTTGATTTAATTAAGTCTTCTTTTCACAAAAAAGAATAAGGAAATAAATGATAAACACAATTTAAACTGTAAAAAACTCACCAGAAATATTATTGTTTTTAAATCTTCTTTATTAATTTATATAATTAAAAAGTCAGAAAATTAGGATGTCATGAAGATAATTTATTTTTTAAAAAAGATATATATTGTATGTTGCAACAGATATATTATCTGATGCAACAGGTTAACTATTTGTTGTAACGGATGATATATCTGTTGTAACAGATGATTTATCTGATGCAACAGATATATAATCTGTTGTCCAACTCAGTGTAAAAAAAATGGTTCCTAAAAATAACTAATTAATAATAATAATAATAATAATAAAGCTAAAAAGTCATGACTTATCATAATATTGATTAATTTAATTAAGTTATAACTTTTTATAGTAATCAAGAATGTCATTTATAAATGAAGGTGAACAGTTGTGCCTTTAAATCTGCTTTATTAATTTATGTAATTAAAAAGTCATAAAATTTGGATGTCATGAAGATAATTTATTTTTTTAAAAAATATATATATTATATGTTTCAACATATATATTATCTGATGCAATAGGTTATTTATTTATTACAAATCATGATATATCTGTTGTAACAGATGATTTATCTGATGCAAAAGATATATTATCTGTTGTCCAAAACAGTGTAATATAAATGGTTCCTGGAAAGAACTAATTATTAATAATAATAAAGCTGAAAAGTCATGACTTATCATAATATTGATTAATTCAATTAAGTCATAACTTTTTACAGTAATCAAGAATGTCATTAATAAATGGAGGTGAACAGTTGTGATTTTTTGCCTAACTCATTCAAGTTCAATCCTCTATAAATAGGTCCCTCCTTACTCAATCGTTCGTTCTACTACACACTATTTATTCCTCGCTCTTGTTACACCTTCAACTACTTTCTATTCAAGGACTTGATAGCTTTTTCCTGTTTCTGGTAAGTTTTTTTCTTGATTTTTGTGTAAATATATGTTGTATTAAATTACATTTGAATTCTTTCTTTTCTTTACTTTTATGTTTACGTGTGTGTTTTGTCAACTTATCCATTTTTTTGATATGGATGATACTGTGTGGGATGCCACTATTTTACGAGACGCCATGAAGGAACTGCAGAAGGAGGTTCATGGCCTGCATTGGGAGTTGGCCGCCGTTAGAGTAAGGATGCTGCGAGAAATCCGCAGGCTGCGGAGAGCGCTGCTGCTGCCCTTTGAAGATTGACCGGCTGGCCATACAAATAATAATGATATTAATAATGATGATAATAATAATTAAGCTTTTTTTTCTGTTATCTCTTTTTTTTTGTTTTATAAAAAATTATGTTTGATGAACTTGACTTTTTATTTCTTATTTAATTTTCGTGCTGTCTATTTATATTTCTTAACAAATGACATGTCTACAATTAATGAATAATTTGATTCCAGTATCAATAGCAAGAACATATGAATTATCTGTTAGGTTTTGTGTGTGACAGGAGCTGTATCTGAATTTTGTTGTTCGAAACATATTAGTAATCTGATGAAACAGATTATTTATCTGTTGAAACAAATTACTAATCTGGTGCAACAGAATACCCATCTATTTGATTCATATTACGGGCACCTAAAACCCTTAAACATGAATCCATCCAACATGAGTCTACTATTACAACAGAACATTTATCTGTTGTCGTAGATAATAGATCTGTTTAAACTGATTTCTCTTGTATTGCATTCATGTTCGCGTGCAAGCTATTGTTGAAAAAATAACACACTAGCAGTTACCCAGATTCAACTAAAAAGCATAATCTGACTTACCAAAGTCTCCTCTCAAGTAAATTCCAAGGTTGAAAGTGATTTACGAAACAAAATTTGACATAAGAATTTGGTCAAAGAGCAGCGGTTGGGGTAACTACAACAACAACAACAACAATGGTCAACAAGAAGAATATGAAGATGATAATGAAGTATAAGATGATGATAATGAATCAGAAGATGATGAATAAAGCAATAGCAACAATGAACAACAAATATCGCGAAGAGAGAGAAAATAACAACAGATGAGGAGAGAGAAAAATACATTTTTTTCCCTTCGTTCCCCGTTATATATTAACTAATATTTGGATCAAAGTGTAAAGTTAAAAACTTGTGAGTTATTTTAAAATTTCTAAAACTTTCTTAAACCATAATTAAGTAATGGTCACGTTTACTTAATTATTAAGACTTGTGTCACCTACACCTCATTTTAAAACTCTTTTGTCACATGTGGCCCAAACCTCCTGGATACAACTATGCATATCCCGTAAGTAGAGTTTGGAAACAAATTAATACGAGAAACACCGAGGAAGTGTTTGGTAGGAAAATAAATATTGTATTTCTTCTTTATTTTTGTAAAATATTTTTATGTACTTTGTTATCAACATTCACTTGTTTAACTTTATAGATCTTAAGATATTTTTTCTACCATTCAAGCGAATTATAATCACCTTAATAAAACATTTATAACTGATTATAAGTTGAAAAAAATGAAAAATCTTTTCTAACCGTGGAAAAAATAAAAATATCATTAGATTTGTTAAAAATGAAAAGAACGAATCAAACTAACAATAATCAAATCTATGAATGTGAATTATTTTTACTTTATTTTAATTTTAATAGTTTAGAAATTAATTAATTTAATTTTACCAAAAACCAATTCAAATCAAACCCTGAACACCTTGCCCAATGATGAATCTACAATTGAAACTACTTATTATTCTATAGTTCCTCATTCACTTGTATTCGCTATGTTTCGCTTTTTAAAAGTCAAATAATATAGATTTTGACTCGGTTTATTTTTTCATGTTATCAATACATGAAGGATTGCAATTTATAATATTTTTCATAATTTTTAAATATATATTTTTAAAATTTAAAATATTAAACAAATTTAATTAAAATTTAACTTCTAAATTAGTTAAATTGATTTTATGAAAGGAAATGTCACACGTAAAAATAAGCCGAGAGAGTATACAATACGCAACAACAGAGAGTAAGCCAAGTTGCGTGAACTTATTAATGAAAAAATTTCAGTAGCTATTATCACGATAAAGTTGAAACAATTTATGTAAGTCACAGGTCTTATCAGAATTAGGTGTTTTTTTTTTTTTCTAAAAGAAAAGGCAAATGAGATTGACATACTAATGACATAATGCAACATGCAAGTGGATGTCTTTTTCAATTTGTTTCTTCCACCTCTTGTATAGATGCCTTCTTGGACTGATTTTGATAGATTCCCCAATCAATACTTTTTAATTGTAAGAATTCCATTATGATAGCAACAAGATATGGATTAGAATTTCAGAGGTACAAAGAAGATAGGATGTATCCAAATTTTATCTATTCATTTAAAAAGTAAATGTTATTTTCGATAGACCTTGACTCCAATCAAATGAAAGAGATGACAACAACAATAAGTAGAGAACAACATCAAAAATACAATAGTCAAGGTTTGGGAAACAACCAAAGAATTTCCTTATGATGTATATCAAAATTCAAAAGAGAATTTAATTATAATTTCAAGTTAATTGAACGATGGATTAATTTATGGTACCAGGGGTGGATTTACCTTTAGTGAATAAGAGGTGTTAAGTGACATCTCTTTTGTAGGAAAATTTCATCACATACAAATATTTATATACACTCTTACACAAAATGGAATATGTTAGGAATCGGGCAGAAATAAAAAAAACCATAAGCAGAAAGAAAATAAGTACAGATTTATGTGGAAACCCTTGCGGGAAAAATTACAGGCAGAGGCAGAGAATGTTTCACTATAATGAAAGAAAAAGAGTACAATGTAGAGAATGAATATTTTTTGGATACACAAAACAACCCACTAAATGCACTTATATAATATGTACATACAAATAAGTCCTAGGCCCAAAAAACATAAAGGTCCACGGGCCTATCGACTCGATCCCTATGTTACCACCACAGACCCCATTGAAAATCACAAACATGGGTCACACCACAAAATTTTCTGGGCTGGATCAACAAAATTCGAGTCACAACTCTAACAATCTCCACCTTGACACGAATTCTAATTCAGAACTCAAATCCATTTCAAGACAAACTCTCCACCTCTTCCACAAAAGCCCCTAAGGGCACATCTTAACAGCTAATACTAACCAAGTCCAAGCAATGCTCAAACTTGGCACTTGGTAGTATCTTAGCCATCATATCAGCAGGATTATCATGAGTACTAATCTTGCTCACCACAATATCACCACGAGTAATAATTTCACGCACAAAAAGATACCAAATATCAATGTGCTTTGTCCTCTCATAAAACATCTAATCTTTAGTAAGGAAGATAACACTCAGACTATCTCAAAAGATCGTAGTACTCTTTAAGTCTTTGCTAAGTTTACCAAACAGACCCTTCAATCAAATAGCTTCCTTGAAAGCCTCGGTAATAACCATATACTCTGCCTCAGTAGTTGACAAAGCAATCATAGTCTGTAAGGTACCTTTCCAACTAATAGCACAACCACCAATGGTGAAAACATAGCGTGTGAGGGATCTCTTTTTATCATGATCTCCTGCAAAATCAGAATCAACATACCCTATTACCCCATCTCTATTTCTCCCAAACTATAAACATATATCAGCAGATCTATACAAGTATTTGAAAATCCACTGAACTACTTTCCAATGTTCTTTATCAGGATTTGCCATGTATCTACTAACTGCACTGACAACATAAGATAAATCTAGTCATCACCTGTCTTTGAAGATAAAGTAGATAAGAGTTTGAAGTAAGCTGCCAATAGAGTACTTACAAGCTTGGAATTTTGTATATTGTACCTGTTAAGCACTTTTTCAATATATCTTTTCTAACTCAAATATAGCTTACAATTCTTTATATCCCTTAGAATATCCATGCCAAGAATCTTCTTTGCTGCTCCTAGATCTTTCATATCAAACTCCTTACTGAGCTGGGCTTTGACTTTTATTATCTCTTTCATATCCTTTGCTGCAATCAACATATCATCAACATACAAGAGAAGATACATGAATGAATGAACCATCACTTTCTTCCTTGTACTAGACACAACTATCATAGCTGCTCCTCTAAAATATATAAGAGGTCATAAAAGATTCAAACCTTTTCTACCACCGCCTAGGCGACTGATTTAAGCCATAAAGAGATTTTTTCAGCAAGCATACATAGTCCTCCTTTTCTGAGACTACAAAGCCCTCTGGTTGCTGCATATAGATGCATTCCTCAAGTTCTCCATGTAAGAATGCAATTTTGACATCCAACTGCTCAAGCTCAAGATTATGCATGGCCATAGTAACAAGCAATGCTCGAATCAAACTATGCCTTACAATTGAAGAAAGCACATTTATGAAGTCGATACTTAGAACCTGACAGTAACCTTTAGCAACTAGTCTTGCTTTGTACCTAGAATCTTCAACTCTTGATGTTCCTTCTTTCTTTTTGAATACCCACTTACAATGGAAAACTTTCTTATCTTTAGGCAATCTTACCTGATCCCATGTGCCATTCTTATGAAGTGATTCCATCTCCTTTTGCATAGCAATCATCCATCGATCGAAATTATCATAACTAACTGTCTCCGAGTAAGAAGAAGTATCTTCACCAGAATTAATACTTTTTGCTACACTCAATGCATAAGCAACCAAATCAGCTTCAACATACTTATGAGGAGGTCTAATATCTCTTTTAGGCTTGATTTTAGCAATAGAATATTATGACAGCACTACGGGTGAAGAAGAAATAGTACCACTCTGTATCTCTAGGCTAGACTGAGAAGTAGGCACTAGTGTAGACTCTGCTCCAATCTGCAATTCAACATGGGTGCTTGACTTTTGCTGATTCATGTCACTAAGCTCATCTGGGGGCGAAGCACTAGATTCAGATGGAGCTCGCAGTTTCATCAAACACAACATTCTTGCTAATTATAACCTTTCTACTTTCTGGACACCAAAGCTTATAAACTTTAACACTAGGCTTATAACCCATAAATAAACACTTGACAGATCTAAGTTCCAACTTTCCATTATCAACATGAGCATACATAGGACATCCGAATATCTTAAATCTGAATAACTAGCAGGAGACCATACCTCTTGTGAAGTCCTTTTATCAATCGCAACTGAGGGAGAGCGGTTAATAAGAAGACAAGATATGGAAACAGCTTCATCCCAAAAAAACCTGGGTAAACCAGCATTAGAGAGAATACAACACACTTTCTTTATTATAATCCTATTTATTCATTCTACCACACCATTTTGTTGAGGAGTATGACGAACTGTCAAGTGCCTCACAATTCCTTCTGACTTGCACAAAACATTAAAATCATAAGAATATAACTTTAAACCATTATCAGTCTGAAGGCATTTTACCTACTTTCCTATCTACTTTTCAATCATAGTCTTTCACTCCTTAAAAATAGGCAACACATCATTCTTTTGCTTCAAAAAGAACATCCAAATTTTTCTGGAATAATCAATAATAGTCAACAAATAATTAGCACCTCGTCTAGAAGGTACTCTAGCAGGACCCCAAATATCAAAATGAATGTAATCAAGTGTGCCCTTAGTTGAGTGGATGTCTTTAGTGAATCTAACTCTCTTCTGCTTTTCGAAAATACAGTGCTCACAGAACTTTAATTTGGTAATAATTTGCCCATCAAGAAGTCCTCTACTGCTTATTTCAACCATCCTATTTTCATTTATATGCCCCAGGCGCATATGCCAAAGTTTAGCAACGTCACTTTCTAATAGAGAAGAGGTAGAAACAGCCACATCACCTGTAATAGTAGAGCATTGTAGGACATATAAATTTGTAGACTTTCTCTATCCCTTCATCACAACAAGATCACTTTTAGTAACCTCCAGGAATCCATCTTCACCAATGTACCTATATCCATTCAAATCAAGAGTACTCAAGGAAATAAGATTTATCTTTAGGTCTGGTACATACCGCACATCACCAAGTGTCCTCACAATCCCATTAAATATCTTAATTTTGATTGTTATAATACCAGCTATCTTATAAGGTGTGTTATTTCCCATCAAGACAACACCTTTAGAGACTGCTTTATATGTTGTAAACCAATCCCGATTGTGACACATATGAAATGCGCAAGCTGAATCAAGAATCCAATCCTCATAGGGTTTGGAGTTACCATCCAAAACTATTAAGAGATATCCATCACTACTGCCATCTTCCACAAAACTGGCTTTATTGAACTTCTCTGGTTGTTTTTTCTTCAGTTTTTGAGCTTCTCTTTTCTTTCTATTCTATAACTTCCAATACTTGAATTTGATATGGCCCTTCTTCTTGCAGTAATTACAAGTTTTGTTTTTGTTTTTGGATTTGGACCTAAACTTATCATCACCCCCAGAATTTCTCTCATGAGTCCTTCCTCGAATAATAAGACCATCTCTTTAAGTCTCCAACCCATTCACAAGATGCTTCATCTTCTCCTTTGAGAACAACGCATCATAGACTTTATTTATGGTCAGGGTATCACGACTATATAGAATCACATCCTTAAAGTTCGTGTATGATGGAGGCAACGAACACAAAAAAATCAACCCTAAATCTTCCTCATCATACTTAACCTTAAGAGTCAGAGTCTTTAAATCGGAGACGATTTACTTAAAGATAGATAGGTGATCTTCCAAAGACGAAACCTCAGACATACTATAGGAATAAAGTTGTTGTTTGATATGCAACTTACTTGTTAGGCTCTTCTTCATGCATAAAGATTCCAGTTTCAACCATAATGCGGTGACAATGGTCTTCTTCAAAAAATCTTATAAAATCTGATTGGATAAGTGAAGGTGGATCTGCGATAGAGCCTTCCGATCTTTATGCCATTTATCCTCATCCGTCCATGATGAGGGCATCTTCTCAAACCCTAAAAAAGAATCTTCCAAATCTATCTGTGCGAGCACATCCCATACCTTAACCTACCGTGAAAAAATTCTGGTGTTGCAATCCAACAGTGGAATATCATACTTCATAGTTGCCATCCCCAAAAAAATAATCAAATAAACTCTAATACTATTTTGTTAGGAATTGGACAGAATAAAGCAAACCACAAGCAAAAAAAAAACAATAACAGAGATTTACGTAGTAACCCTTGCTGGAAAAACCATGGGCAGAGGCAAAGGATGTTTCACTATAATAAAAAGAGAGGAGTACAATATGGAGAATGAGTATTTTTTAGATACACAAAACAACCCACTAAATGCACGTATATAATATGTGCATACAAATAAGTCCTAGGCCCAAAAAACATAAAGGTCCATGGGCCTATGGGCCCGATCCCTACGCTACCACCACAAACCCCATTGAAAATCACAAGCATGGGTCGCATCATAAAACTTTCTAGGCTGAATCAACAAAATTTGGGTCACAACTCTAACAGAATATATAAGATAAAAATGACACTCTTTTGTAAAAAGAATTTTTGCTTAGTGATCACTGGTTAGGAACATCAATGATTTGATGAAGGTCTAGTTTGACTTCTTGTACTGGAACAATTTTTATAAAACACATTACGTACTATAGGTACTAATTAATCATTGAAATGAGAGTTTCAGTATTATATAAGTTGTATGAAATTAGTAATGATCTGAATACATATATATGATTTGCTTGACCAATATATCTCAAACACGTGGACATTAAAAGTGTTCAAACCCCTATTTATACGGGTAAACGCTAAACCATTTTGATGGGATATGTGAAATTTAGTAGAAATTCTCAATTGAGCAACAATCAACCATCAACAATTCTAGAATCACATAGAGGAAAAAATAGAGAGAATATTTTTGTTTATTTGGAAGTAGTCAATTCATTGTTACATTGTCCCTATTTATAGACTGCTAGTGGACTTATGCTTAATAAAATTGGACTCGTATAGTTAGTGACAACTTATCACTCCACTCAACACTCAATTTTACTTTTGGAAGATCCTATGAATTTCATATCGTCTTGACTAGAACAAAATTATTTTGTATTATATAACCTTTAACTAATTCATTCTTAAATTTCCCTAGACTATGCTTAAATTTCGCTCAAGACTAGCCAGTATAAACTTTTTAACTACCAATTTGTGAAAAATCTTAACCAAAATTTTAGTATGCTAGACTTACCCATAATAAGGAAAAGAATCATTATAATAGATACCAATTTACCCATCGTTCAATCTAGAACAATAAAAAAAAAACAAGGAAAGTAAGAAGGAGAATAGTACCCATATTCTCAAACAAGTGATGGTACTTGTCTCGCATGTTTCTCTCTATTTATGATCTTGGGGTATGTATACACCCAAATGCCATATTTTACCCATGTTTTAGCTAAGTTTTGAGTCTAAAGTATTGTAGTTACATGTACTTTATCTTACTCTCAATGTAAATAAGAAAACCTATGTGATTAGTGTCATTTCAGGAGTGAAAGAGGCATATGGAGACATAAGATGACCATGAATTGCAAAGGATGAAAGACGCGAGCAAAACAGCGCGAGAAGAGGCTGCAAGGCTAGGCCATGCACCGCACCCCTTGGGGTGTATGCTAGGACATGCGTGCCATACACTGCATCCCTTTAGCTGTGTCATAGGCCACACGCCGCACCTCTTTGGGTGTGCACTAGGACATGCACCGCACCTCCTCGGGCACGCATTTAGCCTTGCAGCATGAGGTACCTCTCCTGTGCAGTGAGGTCTTTTAATCTAAGTCAAAGGCTTGGGGGTAATTTCACCATTAATTTATAAATACCCCAAGTCTATTTTTAAGAGAGGATATACAACATTTTGGAGCAGTTATCAATAGAGGCTAAGGATTATTTCATTAAGGTTTATCTTGTGTAAATTCTATTACTCATAATTCTTTGATGTGAACAAGAATTCTTGTGTTAGTTTATTTAAAAGCATGACTGGATAATAACTTTTGTTCTGGGGTTGAGGTCTAATGCATGATTGTAAATCATATTCTTTAGTTGGGTAAACGTTGGATTATTATAAGGATTGTTCTCAATCTCTTGTTTTTTTGATATTTTGATGCTTGGCCATCATTCAAATATATCTATAATCCTCTTGTGAACTCGAAAGTAGAATCATTAGGATAGACTGAGTAGTTTAAGTAACAAGTTCTCATCTCTGATTAACAAAAAAATTAATTTGCATCTATGATAGGAATATACTTTGAACGCCTTGTTTGGTTCAACTATAGGAAGATAGCGTAATGCATCTTAAGTGGACTACTGCATCTCCACTCAACGATGTAGTTGCAATATACTTTTAGGTAGATGATTAGAGGTTTGAAAGACCTTAATCATATTATTAATCATGTGAATCAACAACCCAATAAACAACACAACCAATAGAAGAATAACGATTTAGATGATTGCTAAGAGTGCCTTAACCCTGGAATTCCCTTTCGATAGTGATTACAAACTTGGTTAATTTGTGATTGTTACATTTTATTACCTTTTACGTACTATTATTTTGTTACGCTCTTATAACTCATCTTTATACGCTACATCGCTTGCTTGAAATATTATTATCCACTTAGTTAAGTGAATTGCTAAACGAGCAGTCCCTGTGGGTTTGATATCCGACTCTCTTAAAGTTAGTATATTACTTTTCAAACCACGTACACTTACGTGTGTTCTAGTTTGCAAAAAGTTTTTTGGCGCTGTTGCTGGGGACTCAAGAAACTAGTAGTTTTCTAAATTTTATTTTTTATAATATTATACAAGTGTTGACAACTTAATCTTAGAGGCTGACTTATATAGGTCTAATTTGTACCTCGAGCTGGCTAGAAAAATAAAATTGGTTAATCTATATTTTAAACTTGATTGAGTATTTCATTTATGAGAAGCCAATAACTCTTTAATATGTAATACAACAACTTCAAATAATTGATCCGATAGAAATTTTTCATGCTGGGGTTGCAGCAGCAAGACCAGTTCACAAGGTGGCAATCCTACTCGCCAATAATATTACTAATAATAACCGCAGACCTACTATGGAAGGTCGATTTAAGGTAAAACAGAATATGGTGCAACTCTAGTACACTAGCTGACAGTTCATAAAACTATCTCATGAATATCCACAAGAGCATTTGAAAGACTTCCTTGAGATTAGGGATACTTACATTTTCACAGGAGTGTCAACCAACTATCTGATACTTACTCTTTTCCCTTTTTATATATTGGGGGAAGAGAAGAAGTGGCTACAGTATGAGCCACCAAATTCCATCACTACCTAGGACGGTTTTGCATAAAATTTCTGATTCAATTCTTCCCATCTGGAAATATAAAATGATTGAGGAGTGAAATATTGAGTTTCAAGAAGAAAGATGGTAAAAATTTATAACATGAGGTCTAAAATAAGGAAGTTTACTTTTTTACTGAATAATGATATAGACATATCTAAGTGGGTGGTTTATATATAGTGGGTAGAGAATGAAGAGAAGAAATAGGTAGAGATGGGAGAGAGGTAGAATAAGAAGTTTAGATATTCAGAGTAGGGCATAAATCAGTAAAAAAGTGGAAAATATAGTATGCAGTGGACTGAGAAGAAGAATTGGGGAAATTCTTATTCAACAACTAGTGCTCCATATCCTAAACCTTTATGTGATTGTTGATTTTAGGATAGTAGTGGTCCTAAGGAATAAGATACCCAGTCTTAGGATAGTAGAGCTCAGTCAGTCCTACCTTATCCCCTTTTCGATTTTTGTGGGCAACTTCATTGAGGATATTTTGAGAAAAGGAGAAATTGGTGATTTAATTGTGGTCATCTTGGTCATATGTAGCAAGATTATCCTTCATCCAGAGTTTCTACTAGAGCTAATAAGGTCCCAGCTGCCACCTCTTCGGCTCCTGCACCTAAGGGTGCTACTTTCGATTACCAATAATGCCTGAAATTGCCTCTATATGCTTGATATTCATCAAGAATTTGAGGCATCCCCAAATATTATCACTGGTATGTTACAACTCTTATCTCATAATATTTATTATTTTCTTGATATGAGTTCTACCCTACTTATGTGACCCTTTATGTGGTTGTATACTTTGGTTTTAGCCTCGAAAATATTTTTGATCCCCTTTTTGGTTCTACTCGATGGGTGAGTCTATTGTTCCTAGAAAAATCTAGAGGGTTTGTGTCATGTCTATCTTTAATAGAGAGACATTAGTGGATTTGATAGAATTGAATATGGTGAATTTTGATGTTATTTTAGGGATGGATTGGCTTTATTTATTCTATGCTTTTCTGGACTGAAGGACTCCAAAGTTCATTTTTTATTTTGCTAATAAACTGTTGATTGAATGGGAGGAGAGTTCCATAGTTCCTAATGGGAGGTTTATTTCTTATCTTATAGCTTAAAAAATAATTTCCAAAGGGAGTCTAGATCATTTAGTTTGAGTTAAATATTCCAACTCTTGGAGTCGCTCTTTGCAATATGTCCCTGTGATTAATGAGTTTCTTGAAGTTTTTTCTAATAATCTTTCTAGGATTTCTCTTGATAGGAAAATAAATTGTAGGATTGATCTTCTACCAAATACCTATCCTATTTCCATTCCTCCTTAGAGGACAACCCCTACTGAACTAAAGGAGCAATTGAAGGATCTTTTTGATAAATGTTTCATTCATCCTAGTGTTTCTCTGTAGGGTGCTCCTGTGCTTTTTGTGCAGAAAGAAAGATGGGTCTCTTCGAATGTGTATGGACTATTGATAGTTGAATAAAGTTACATTGAAGAATAAGTATCCTTTTCCTAAGATTAATGACCTATTCGATCAGTGTTAGGGTGCTAGGTGTTTATCTAAGATTGATCTTTGTTTGGGCTATCACTAGTTGAAAATTAGGGAGGTTGATATCCCCAAGAATTCTTTTCGAACCTTGTATGATAGTTATGAGTTTTGGTTATGTCATTTGGTTTGACTAATTCATTGGCTACTCTTATGGATCTTATGAATTGGATTTTTAAGTAGTTTCTACATTTGTTTATTATAGTCTTAGTTTATGATATCTTGGTGTACTTTAAATGTGAGAAGGATCATGCCAATCACCTCTGAATTGTGTTACAGATTCTTAAGGACCAAAATTGGATGTAAAATTTTCTAAGTGTGAATTTTGGCTAGTGTTGTGACTTTTCTCAAGCATGTTATTTCTAGTCATGGGATCAAGATAGATCCACCGAAAGTTAAGCCAGTTTAGAAGTGGCCTAGACCCATGACTCTAACAGATATTAGGAGATTTTTTGGATTGGTTGTGTATTATAGAAGTTTTATGGAGAGTTTATCATCTATTACTGCTCTGCTAGCGAAGTTAACTCAAAAAGGTTAAGTTTTTACGGTCTAATGCTTGTGAAGGTAATTTTGAAAAGTTAAAGGATAATTTGATTTCTGCCCCTATATTGACTCTACTCGTGGGAACAGATAGGTTTCTTGTGTATTGTGATATGTCTCATGTGGGACTAGGTTGCGTGTTGATATAGAATAGTAAAGTTAAAGCCTATACTTCCAGGCAACTTAAGGTCCATGATAGAAATTACCCAACTCATGGTCTAGAGTTGGCGGATATAGTTTTTGCTTTGAAGATTTGGTACCATTATTTGTATGGGGTGCATGTGTACATCTATTTAAATCATAAGCATTGCAGTATGTGTTCACACATAAGGAATTAAACCTCAGGCAAAGGTGGAGGCTTAAGCTAGTTAAGGATTATGACATGAGCCTTCACAACCATCCTAGAAAAGGTAATATTGTTGCTGATGCTCTTAGCAGGCTGTCTATGGAGATCTTATCTCACATGGATGAGAAGAAAATTGGGTTGGTGAAGGATATTCATAGGTTGGCTAACTTAGGAGTTAATTTCTTGGACTCTGAAGATGGAAGTGATTGTTCAAGAAGTGGTTAAGTTGTTTCTTGGTGTTGAGGTCAAGAAGAAATGGGTTATGGATCCCATACTTAAGTAAATCAAGGATGATGTGGTTCAAAAAAAATTTATAGATTTTGAGATAAGGGGAGATGACATCTTGAGATATCAAGGAAGGTTTTGTGTTCCTGATGTTGATGGGTTGCAGGAAAGGATTTTAGCTGAGGCTCATGAGTCTAGATATATAGTTCATCTGGTTTCGACCAAGATGTAGCGTGACTTGAAGAAGATCTATAGGTGGAATAATACGAAGAGGGATGTGGAATTTTTTTTACTAAATGTATGGTTTATTAGCAAGTCAAGGTTGAACATTTAAGGTCTGGTGACATATCCCAAGAGATAGAGTCATGTGGAAATGGGAGATGATTAATATGGATTTAGTCACTGGTCTACTATGGTCTCGTAATCAATATGATTCTATTTGGGTCATTGTAGATAGAATGACTGAGTCTAATCAATTCTTGCCTATGAGGACTAACTACTCCAAAGACAATTATGCCAAGTTGTTCATTCAAGAGATAGTTAAGTTGCATGGAGTGTCTGTGTCCAGTATTTCATGCCAAGGTATTTAGTTCTCTTCCCACTTTTGGCATTTGTTTCAAAATGGTTTGGGTACTCAGGTGAACCTTAGAACTTCTTTCCATCCTTAAATGGATGTACAAGAAGACCGTACAACTCAGACTTTGGATGATATTCTAAGGGCTTGTGTGATTGATTTTAAAGGTAGTCAGGTTGACTATTTGCCTTTTATTTAGTTTGCTTACAATAACTATTACCATTTTAGCATTCAAATAGCTCCTTTTGTGGCTCATTATGGTAGGAAGTATAGGTCTTCTATTGGATGGTTTGAGGTGGGTGAGACTAGGTTATTTACCCCTGACTTGATTCACCAAGACATAGAAAAAGGTGAAGGTGATTAGAGAAAGACTTAAGACTTCTCAAAGTCACCAAAAGTCTTACACGGATGTCTGGCAAAAGGAGTTGGAGTTTGAAGTAAGTGATTGGATGTTTTTAAAGGTTTCTCCTATGAAAGAAGTCATGAGATTTGAGAATAAGGGAAAGCTTAGTCCCCATTACATTGGACCATATCAGATTTTTTAGGAGAATTAAGAATGTCGCTTATGACTTAGATTTGTCTCCAAGTTTGGCTTTGATTCATCCCATTTTTTTTATGTGTCTATGCTGAAAAATGTATGGGTGACCCTTCTTTGATAGTGCATATGGAAGATGTGGGTGTTACAGAATCATTGTCTTATGAGAAAATCCTGGTTGAGATAGTGGATAGGTAAAATCATAGATTGGGGAAGAAAGGTATAGCTTTGATGAAGGTTCTTTGGAGGAATGAAAAGGTGGAAAAACATGTGAATCTGAAGAAGATATGAAAGCCAAGTACCTATTTTTGTTCCCTAGTTGGATGAAAGTGCTTAATATGTAAGTTTTGTTTCCCTCTTGTCACCTTTTAATTTGTCCTTAGGTTCTATTTACGTTCTTGCTTTTATCATGATAAGGGTGCCCTAACTTCTCATTTGGGGACAAATGATCCAAAGTAGGGGATAATGTAATACCCCAAGTTCTTGAGCGCTGAAGTAATGTCAAACTGACAACAACAACAACTATGACCACAACTCATTGTCAAACATAATGAGTAATGGAGAGGATTCATTGCCATGTACTGAGGAAACCTAGATCTTTATCCCTTGACAATAAGTTCTGGGTATGACTCATTGTAAGACATAACGAGTCGTTAGGAGCTGACCTATATATGGCCCTTAGGAGCCTTTAGGATGGAGCAAGCTATATAGTTTAGGAGAATATTTTAAACTCTGATGTTCATGGCCCTTGTTCCTATCTCAACATCCTAAATATGTATATAAATGTTATGTATGTGGTTTATAACTAGATTTTTTGTAAATGCATTTATTTTATCCCTTTTCATTGAGTTGCATATTGATGCTCGCCCCACAGACCATCCCTTGATGCTACATCATTTCATGATGTAGGTTCAAAGGACTTTTCTGTCACTCCTGTGTCGTGTTAGGTAGTGTGGTTCGTCAGTTGAGTTGTTGTGAAGTGGTAAGCCTCTATCTTTCAGAAAACCCTGCCATTTCATTATGTTTCTTTGAAGATTTTGGGAATTGTGTATTCTTTTCTTTCATAATCAGGGGCATGTCCTGACTTAGTTTGGTATTCTGAATTTAGAGGCTTTTTGGACATGTATTGGGTCGATGTTTCATTTTGATTCTTAGAACTATCACTTAGTTTAATTTTCCTTCATGTTCCTATTATTGTTGACTTCTGCTATTTACATTAATGGTGCTCGAGGCAAAGCTAAGGAGGTTGTCTCTAGCCCATGATGGGCTTGAGATTACCTGTTATGGCCATGCTCAGGTTTTGGTCGTGACACTATCCTAACCATACTCCAGACCTAAAATACTATACTATATATCATTGGACAATATACAAATAAAGATAAGAAGAAGGATATATGGTAGTATATATTGGTACTATCAAAATTCTCATCTAAGGTCATCTACGTAGTGTTTTGGTTTGAGATAAGATCCTAAACATTAAAAGCTCCAAAATAGAGAAGGCTCTATAACCAAACTGACAGTTCTGACCAGTCATACATGACCTGTAGACACTATAGGAAGGCTCAAATCTCTAAAAATTCATGTAAATTGAGGGAATGGCCTAGAAGGTCATTACACTGACTCTACCCGTTATGATTTTAGGCATTAGCATATTTTTGGTTTTCCTTTTGTGCATTGACCACAAAATTCACGGATTGTGGATTTTCCCTACATAAATCTACACAGCGACCACTATTACCATAAATTTCACACTAAGTCTGAACCTACTGATCTGTATTAGCCTGGGCTTGAGGTTGATCCACTCAACTTGTTGAACTGAGTCATCATCAGGTTTTGAAAAGAGGCCAACTGTGCAGCCAATGTTTTCATACTATTTACCTTAATCATACCTACAGGATTCTTCACCATACTTTTTGAATATCACCCCACCACTCTGGATTACCTTGTGCAATATAATTGAGAAGAGTATACAAATCATCATAGGTTTTCTCTTAATCTTGATCACCTGCTACTAAATCTAGAAAATATTTATGTTATGGTCAATACTTTCAAAAAAAGTATAAGCTAATACCTGACTGGTCTATTGGTGATGTAGGCAATCTCTGATAACAGACTTGAATCTCTCCCATGTATGATAGAGATTTTCATTCGGCTTCTACTTGAAACTTAAAATCTCACTCCTCAAACTTGCAATTTTCATGGATGAAAAGAATCGAATGAGGAACTTCTTTGCCAAGTCGTCCTATGTTGTGATTGGATTTAAGGGTTTTGCCCTCAAACATTTATTTTCTTCTCCAAATAGTGAGAATTGAAAAAGAGTTAGCCTCATATAATCTGTGGAGAATTCTATGGGAATGAATGTGACACTAATCTCCAAAAAATTCTAACGATGTACCGGTGGATCCTCATGGGGTAGGCCTGTAAGATTCCCGCTTATGTGAAACACTTGCACCATGTTTTATTTAATCTTAAATTTTCCTATCATGTCTAGTTTTTTGATACTTGAGGTCATATTGGTTGTGAGTGGGATCACCACTTCACGCATTGTCCTGCAGGTTGGTTGTTCAGCACTCATTGTTGCAAGAATCATCTCACCTTATTGAAATTGTGGGATTGAATAGAGTAGTGTTGATTCACTCCTCAACTAATGCAAGGATCACTAAGGTTTGAGATATGGTTCAACCAATTTCCTCTCCCATTCCAACTCGCTTAAGATTCAAACTTGTACTTGCAAATTCAGTAGCTAAGATCAATTTGTTAGCACATATCAAACAGAATAGTAAAACTAAAAATTAGAAATTTGCTAACTTTTCAAGTCCCCCGTAATGACACTAAAAAATTATTGTGTCAAACCTCGCATGAAATTATATGTGGTCAAGCAAGTAATAAAGTGTCTCTTGCAAGTCGAATATCCATCCCGCAAAGACTTGACATTTAGTAGAAATTGAATTTAAGTACCACTATTAATGTTAAATGAGTACGATTTGTTATTATGATAAAAGTAACAATGAAAAATAACAAAAATTAAAAGTGTTCGAAACATTAATTAGGAGGATTCGATGGTCAAGTCATCTTGAACAATCATGCATAACTATTACATCTTGTTGGTTAAGTTATATATCTTGGTTGTTGATTCATGGGGTTAATATCATGATTATGGTCTTTAGAGCCTTTCATGAGGATGTGGGAGCTAATTCGAACACATTTATATTTCATCCCGTCTTTGATCCAAATGGGGAAAATTAGGTATATTTCTATCCTAGCAATAAATCTTATCTTTAATTCATCTAAAAGACAAGAACCCATTCCTTACATTCGTTCCATGTTCTAATCTAATGTTACTCCTTTTGTCCTCACAAAAGAAATTTAGATGTAATCTAAAGGTTGCGAATCAATAGAATAGTGAGTACAAGAACATAAGAACAACCAAAGATGATAAATAATATTAACCAACTTGAATTTACTCTAAGCAATCATATTTGTAACCTCAACCCTAGAAAGATGGTGTTTAGACACTCATCATCTAATTCATAATTATAAAATCAACGTAGTTCATATAAGAAATAAGTAATGGGAACAAAATAATAAAAACCCTAGGATAAGCCTCCATTATGTTTTCACCTCTCCATAATCGTCCAAGTTGTCAAAAGATGATTAAAATAGAAGCTAAGTGTCCTATTTATTGTGTAGGATAATTTGTACCCAAAAAACAAGGTCTGTGACACTTCGAAATCATGCAGCCAAAGCTCTGTTACATTTTGATATCACAGAGAACTTCCTTTATGACAAGATTGTATCTTGGAAGGCTACTTCTTCACTGACTAAACTCATTCCAACTTTTTCTTATTTTCTTTGTCTCTTTGGCACCTTAATATCGTGGTAAGCTACTATTTTGGTGGTCCAAACTCTCCCAAAATTGATATTTAACATCCTTCCATGGCTTTTATAGCATCACATCTTAATCTTGATGAGTTTTTGGCTTGAATCTTCATATTCGTCAACTCGACGAGATTAACATATGCACTTCCAAATCCATTGTTCACATCAAACTTGCTCCTCATTTATTCACCCATTGTGGCGCATGAGCGGCTTTATTTATCACCTAAATCTACTCCAATAGTTTCCTGCAATATCTCATAACAAATATTAGTCCATACAACAATAAAGTGCATCAAAATACACTAGAACAAGTATAGTGTAGGTTAGCCAAACTAGTTTTCTCGTCTAAACTCTATTTGATTATTTTGAATCTTGAATTATTTTAATGCACCATAAACACTCTAAACATGAAACTTATCACACAAATACACAAATACACACTTTATAATTCATTAAGAACATCAATTTATTCTTAAAAATAAACTAAACGCGTGTAAATACTGACACATAGGTGTATAAATATGCCTAAGATCAATTACCTAAACCAGAGTGTGAGGGTTTACAAAATACAATAAAATCCTTACCTTCAACTAGAAAGGAAATAATGGAAGTTTTAGTAAAAAAATGTCTTGAGATTTTTGAAGCTCTCCTCATACTTGTCTGACCATACAAATGACATGAGTCAACCTTGTCAAGTGTGTAGCAAGGGATGAAAAGTTCTAGACAAACCTGTGATAGTTACTAGTAAGACCCACAAACTTCTAACCTAATTCATAGAGCTAAGCCTAATCCAACTCTTTAGTAGCTTTAATCTTCTGGTGATCTACCATCACCCGCTTTTCTGAAACCACATTCCTTAAAAAGTAATAGAAGACAACCAATATTTGCATTTAGAGAACTTATCGTACAAGCACTTCTCCTTCAAGATTCTCAAAATAATTCTAGGCTGACTTTTATGTTCCTCTTTACTCTTGGAATAAACCAAAATGTCATTAATAAGAACAATCATAAAAAAATATAAGAAGACTTCAAGATGCCATTCATCAAGCTCATGAAAGTTGCCGATGTATAAGTCAACCCACGCGACATCACCACAAACTCGTAATGCCCATACCGAGTCTTGAAAGTTATCTTAGGTATTTCCTTAGGAAGAATTTTTAATTGGTGATAACCCGATTGCAAGTCTATTTTGGAGACAATGGAAATACTTTATAACTGGTCATAATATCATCTATCTGGGGCATGGATACTTATTCCTGGTGGTAACCTTATTCAACTATCCGTAGTTAACACACATTCTTATGCTACTGCCTTTTTTCTTAATTAACAACACTAGATCACCCCAAGTAGAAGTACTAGGAAGAATAAATCCCTTATCAAGTACCTCCTACAATTCAATCATGAGTTCCCTCAATTCAGCCAAAGTTATTTGATAGGGAGGACTAGAAATAGAGTGAACACCCAGCTCTAAAATTAATATAGAAGTTAATGTCCCGATCAAAAGGAATAATACGAAAATCTATTGGAAATACCTCAGAAAATTTCCACACCATGCTAACCGACTCAATAGAAGGGGACTCTACACTACCATCTTGGAGATGTGCTAAAAGGCCAAACTATATGCCCCGAGCCCAAGCCTTGGCTGTGACAGGCATTCCAGACCAATAAAGGTCCGATAAAACCCCTTAGCATATCCTCAAAAGCATAGTCATAATAAAGTGCAATATTTGGCCCATAAAATATGAAGTTAAGATAATATAATAATTCATAATCCAAGTCTTGAAATATGATATAAAACATTTATCAAACTCAGTCTGCGAAGCCTCTAGAAATATGAATGAAAATCCTAAGTTGTAACATGGCCTCAGCAACTATCGTAAATAGAATAGTCTAATAAAAAGAAAAGAAATATATGACCTCTGAAAGATGAATGGTTCACCACTGGCTAACTATTATACCGAATAAATCCTAATTCTAAGCAAGGTTGTAGGAGAATACTTTGGAACCTACATCATGAAAAAATATTGCATTTGGGGACGATATGGAGGATGAGTACTGGCATGAAACCTAGGTGAAGGGAAAAAAATAATTTATATAATAATTTAGAAAAATCATAATATAAACCCATCATTGAGGAAATAAGAAAAAAGTGACTTAAAACATAGCAAAAATATTATCACTTTAAAACCTTTATTTTTGAACTATGTTGGTCCGGTCCATACCTAACTGGTGGGGACTTAATCCATGTTTTCCATATGAATTGAGATAACATAATTGGTCATCAATATCATCAACATAAACTGCAATACTAGTGCTTGAAGAAAGCATACAACAGTTATCTATTTTTTAGGATAGGACCTCCCCTACATTGGCAAATATAATTTTCGATGCTGGGTTACAAGGACTACACCTTTTTGGTCAACTATATAATTCTCTTTAAGGACAAATTATAAAATTTTTCTTGATATTTGTCGGTGGAGTCTTTCATTAAGGCATTCACATTTGGAATTGTCATACCAAGACTTGCAAGTAACATATATCATGCCAACATCATTAATATTGCACATTTAAGACTTCAAAATCCCACCCTTAAAATCATGACCATAACTATAATTAAGTTTCCTATAACTATTTCAAAACATTCTCATAATACCATATGTTTAATGATACAAAGGAAGGAAAAAATATTTAAATTTCTTATGCAACTCAAAGCTTTCAACAGACTTAAAAATCATTGCTTTCATCCATTTAACATTTAAATTTAAATACATAAAGATTTATTAATTTTGAATAGCCATTTTAGTCTCAAGAACCCCAAATAAAAATTTAATTATCCATTCATAAAGAAGGGAAATTTTATATCAAGCTTTTCATAACCAAATACTCAACCCTAGAATCAAACCATCATCAAAATATACATAAATAATATTATAAAAGTAGTTAAAGTTAGGAGTGTTCAACTTTCCTTTTTGATGGAAAAATTTGAGAAAAGCTTGAATCCTTAGTCTTGAAACTTAAACCCTAGTAGAATTGCCTCTCATTGTTTTTGGGAAGAACAAAATATGTTTTAGGGTGAAAGAATTACATAATTGGGGTGTTTGGGGTCATTTAGTATTGGTGCGGGATGGAATTTAATCAAGTAAAAGACCAAAAAGCCCTTAAAATAATAAAGAAAATGAATTATCATTAGGATAGGGTGCTCGCTATACGGATCCTACTACTGTGCAGCGCGCTCCCCAACACAGAGGGTGAGGTGGAATGTCCTCTTAAACTCTGGCACAATGCGGTCCCCCTGCATTAGATCCATTTGATGCAATGCATGACTTAGAATTATGTCCAAAACTTCCCTAACATCACCTAACTCACCCCAAATGGTTTCTACTCCTTATAAAGGTCATAGTAGGCTTATTTTTATGCTCTAAAGGGATATACAATATATCCTTTGGGATTATTCATCCCTAAATAATGATCATAGACACTCTTAGAATGATATAAAGATTCACATATAACATTAAGAAATACATGCAAAGGAAGATAAGATAATTTTAGAAATGACATATCAGTCAACCTCGTTAGAGGATGCGAATAAGAAAGGATATCCAGCTTTTATGTCATCTTTTGATTCCTACGAGGCCTTTTCCACTTTTTGATTCTTCCACAACACCTTTACCGAAGCTATCTCCTTGGTTCTTAACTTTCAAACTTATTTATGCAAGATTTTTATAAATACTTCTTCATAAGATAGAGAATATTTAAGACCAATATCTAATGTATCCCGAGATTAAAACTCCAAGAAGTAAAATGCACTCGTTGTTAAATATATAACCCAACAAAGGTTGGGGTTGAACCCATAGGGAACAGGTTGAATCTATATCACGAACTTACTGAAGAAGCCAGAAAAATGTAGAAAAGTAAATAGGGGGTTTTATAAGAATAGTAATCATAGTAACAAATCCTTATAACCTTAGGTTTAAATCAATATGACATGAATACTAAGATTGTGTTCCCCCTGACTTCTTAAAACCACAGATTTGTTGTGCTTATCCAACTCTCTCAATACCTTGCATGTAGAATCTGACATGATATGTATCACTAATTTTCTTATGAATGCCTTTGGTGAATTTCACTCATCACTTTTTGAGTCTCAGAGTATCGCCTAACTAACTCTTGTCCTAGGTCTTAGATTAACTATTACCTTTTGGGTCTCAAGCTAATTATATAAAGGTTGATAGCTTCAAATTACTATTGTATCATCTTTTCCTTATCCCAACCTATTGTTTGTACTAAGGCTACATTTTTATAAAGATTCAGACGTCGTTATCTGAATACACATTTGAATGATTAAGACATTGTATCTAGATATAAAAACTGAATGATTAAGACTATTCATTTTTCAATATCTGTATTTGGAATTTTTTTATTTGTATATATAATAATATAAAAAACACAATTCAAGTAAAAAAGTAATTATATATTCGAAAAGTATGTAATTTAATACAACAAAATTATTATATTATTAAGAAAAACATTTATGTTTGTTAGTGATAATGGAGATGGTTTATAATGGTGGTTGTGGTGATAATGATTGATGGTAGAGATTAATAATATTGGCGGTGATAGTTGTGATGGTTGGTATTATAGTGACTATTATGATGGTGGTGATTAATGGTGGTGGTTGTGATGTGATGTTGCTTGATGTTAGTAGTTTGAGGTGTTGATTGTGTAAGCTGAAACATGAATATGTGATGGTTGACGATGTGTTAGTGCTAGTTGGAGATGTTTTTAGTTGTGATGATAGAGATGGTAATTAGTATAGATAAATTGTAGTGATAGTAGTAGTTGAAGTGGTGGTAGAGGTGACGTTACTAGTGACAATGGTGGCGCCAATCAAAAAATGTATGGAGGTTGTGATGTATTAGTGGTAGTTAGTGGTGGTGCTAGTTGTGATAGATAAGTTAGTCGGTAGTGGTTGATGAGGGTGGTGCTATTGATAGCGGTGGTGGAAATGAATATAATTAGAATAATAGGGGTAGTAGGTGTGGTAGCAATTGACAATAGTGGTTGGTAGCGATATTTATTATCGATGGTGGTTGTGATAGTGGAGGTGGTTGGTGGTGGTAGGTGGTGGTTGACAATGGTGGCGGTAGCAGAGTTGGTTAGTCGTAGTGACTGTTGATTATGAATAGAGTGGTGAATATTATCCAACACCAGAATTTCTCTTTATACCTATTAAGACTTGGTTCTATATTTGAATAATTAAAACCTATTAAGAGCTAAAATATCAATAAAAAATAAATACACTTAATGGTCTAAAGTCTGAACCATTCAGATTCAAACTTCCATTAAGTGAAAACAAATGAGGACTAAGTATTGATACATCCAGGTTCTTAACGTCTACAGTCGTTAAGAAAGCAATCAAATTGAAGGAAGTTATAATACATGCTAGAACATCAATCCGAAATAACTTTGCACTTTCTCTACTTTGTTATTTGTAATACCCCAAAAAATCCAAAACAATATTAGAGACATGTACCAAGATCATGTATAGTACATCATGATTATTTTATAGTTTTATGAGTAGGTTAGATGTATATTAAGGCTTCAAATAACTCCCAGCTATCAGATGAATCAAAACATTCCTTACCGATTGAATTCTTGAGAAGGATATTGGCATAGTCAACTTAAAACAAGCATATCTCTCATTATACTTGGAATTTTTGAGATAATGACATATCAATAGATATATAATTGAATTATATTTCCAACAATACCAATTTTATCTAAATACGATATCGGAGCAAAAAGTTATTCCTATTTAACTCCAGCATGTCAGGCTGGAAACAGTGTAAAGACATTCGTGGTAGCTTACCACATTTGTGACACCCTACCACGAAGGTCGTCATCCTTAGGAAGAATCCAGATCCTGTGTGATGAAATTCGTGGTAGCTTACAACATTTATGATGACCTACCACGAAGGTCGTCAGCCTTAGGAAGAATCCAGCTCCTGTGTGACGACATTCGTGGTAGCTTACCACATTTATGACACCCTAACATGAATGTCGTCAGCCTTAGGAAGAATCCAGCTCATGTGTGACAAAATTTGAGGTAGATTACCACATTTGTGATGCCCTACCACAAAGGTCGTCAGCCTTAGGCAGAAACCAGCTCCTAAGTGACGACATTCATGGTAGCTTACCATATTTATGATGCCCTACCATGAAGGTCGTCAGACTTAGGCAGAAACCATCAATTGCAGCTTCTGTGTGATGACATTTTTGATGGCTTACCACATTTTTGATGCATTTTCACAAATGTCTCCAGCTATTATTTTCAGCAACTGGTAATTTATTTTGTAAGGGTATTTTGGTCTTTTTCCTTCACTTCCCACGACTTATGACCCTAAAGAGGCGTAATTTTTCCCATTTTTCTTCAGTTAAGCATCTCAAAAACCCTCTCTAACCCTCTCAAAAAGAATTTTTCCCACATGCTCTATATGTATATGAAATATATCCATGCACTCCCTACCATGCTTAAGATGTTGAAGAACTACATGAAGTATCATATTCCCTACTTATGATAATGTGAATTGTGGACTCCAATCTTATGATCAAGTCAACCATGTTGTGTTAGTTTCCTTCCATCGAGTCATGGGGGTATTCATACCCAAAAATATAGCTGTGTGCCTAGAGCCATATCATGTTATCATGATACTCTCAGTCAAGCTATGATCTATAGAATTCAGCCAGTCATGTAACTCAGGAAAATCCAGTAACCTAAGTAATCTCAGTAGTTCAGTAATCTCAGTGATCTCAATACTCAGTAATATCTGTAACCACAGTATTCAAAGTCGATCTCAGTAATTTCAGTACTCTTAACTAGTTCTCAGAATTTAGTACATTCCGTCTGTCATCGAAATCCAGTAAACTTAGTTTAGCTCCGCTAAACAATACCACTAGTATCAGTCTAGTTAATTAGTATTAGTTCAGCTAAACAGTTCAGTTCAGTTGTTCAGTTCAGCCCAGTTATTTAGTTCAGTGTCTTTCAGATGGGAGTAGGATCCAGTATCGAGTATGCCTAGGGATGGGGACTCACCAGCTAAATTAGGACTGAGATCCTTAGAAGCAATCCCTAAGTTCCAGAACTACGTATCCAGCGTAGGTATGAGATGTCACCCATTATATAGGACTGACATACTCAGGGGTCACCCGTTAGCATATTTATATGTATAAGACTGATCTCAGGAGTCACCCGCTAGATTAGGACTAACTCCACAGCAAATGGTTTTACTGGTGGCGCGGTACTGACACCCTTCCAGTCAGGGCAGAGATTGGACCTTAGTCAACTTATCTTGGGGCATGTCGGTTAGATGAACACATCTCAAAGTTTCAGTTACAGATTCAGGACTTTTAGGTACAGTCAAATCAGTTTAGTGGTACAGATTCAGTATTTTTAGATATAGTCAATGCTTATCATTATAAATAGACTTCAAGATAACCCATTAGCTAGACTGATCTCACCTTTGATTAATCAGTATCAGAATTATCAGATTTAAAGATCACCCGCTATATAGGACTGATCTCAAGTTTAGTCACTCCAAGTAAAATGGAACTCAGATAGTTCCATTAGAACTTAGATTACCAGATACAATCGCTCAGTATCGGTTATATCAATTAGTCCGATCACTATAGTTATATCACCTATATCAGTTGTCATAGCTCACGTTATTAGTATTCAGTTTTAGGACTATTATACACAGTTATTCAAACCAGTTCTTCATAATTTGAACTATCAGAAATAGTCAATAATCAATTCGGTACCTCTATAACAGTAAAGTCATGTCGTTAGCATTCAGACTCAGTAGTCAATATCATCACGAGTTTAGTTATAGTTGTTTATGAATGTATGTATTCTCATGTTCATATTAGTTAGCATTGTTCATGCATATAACCCTTTACATTTAGCCTTCCTCACTCGTATACTCAGTATATTCAGACGTACTGACGTATTTTCGCTATGGTTCTTTCTCTTATGTTACACCATAGGTTCAGAGGCATGCGATCTAGATCAGCAGTAGCATTCCAGTGTTCAGAGTTTATAGTGAGTCCTTCTCATTCGAGGACGATATGATTATTTCTATATTTACTATTCTGTTTCTAGATAGAGTTAGTTGAAGACATGTTTATTGAACTCCTTATTAGTTCAGTTAGAGTCTTTCAGACTAGATGCCAGATTAGATATTCAGATCTCATTATGATCAATATTTATGAATTGTTTTAGTATTGTTATACCTTTTTTCAGACATTTTGTTATCAGACGTTCATTAAGTTTAATCCTTATGGGCTTTTATGTTCATGTTTCCATATTTTATGATATATTATGCAGTATACAAGTACAAATATTAGTCATGGGTTAGCTTGTGGTCCTTCAGAGGCATGAGCACCGTGTAGCATTTCGGTTCAGAAAATCGGGGTGTTACAAATTTGGTATCAAAGCCTAAGGTTCAATAGAGTCCTAGGAAATCTGAAAGTCGTATCTAGTAGAGTCATATACATGCATGTGTTATGCACCACACTTATATGTAGGAGGCTATGAGATGTTCTAGGAACAGTTTCCCTTCTTTTAGTATTCATGTTGTGCCAGTGACCAGTCAGATTTGTATAGCTTGTTTTCTCATCCTTGCATCTATTCATACTATCCAAAATCTCAGAGAATGTAACTATTTTAAGGTATAACCGCCTAGTAGTTGCAAGTTCAGTCCCTTTAATGCATTAGTTTTAGATTACGAAAGTTTAGTTATAATCTAGTTCATAGATGCCCTTTGTATCACCCAGTATCTCCGTAAGGTAAGCGTTCTTAGAGGAACATAGTATCCCAAGGGGGAGATGCCCCACTTTCTCTTAACGCTCACATGCCTTAGATCCTTCAATTTCTCCTTGAATAATGAATTCAGTCTAGAATAGAGGGTACTCATAAGTTGACCTTCAAGTTAGACCTCATCTGTAAGTCAAGTATTCAGAGGTTCTCGTGAGTCAGTTCAGTTATGTATTCACACATCAGATATGCATGGTCAGCTTATCAGTACTTTCAGTCATGCATTCATGTATCATGTCATTCATATAATTATGCATCAGATATACATGGATTCAACTTATCACTTAAGCATCAGATATGCATTCTCAGTTTGAGAAACCCAATTTATCAGAACACTCAGTCCTACATTTATAAATTAGCTACCTATGCATCAGATATACATGTTCAGTATGATATGCTCAATTTTCAGTCATGTCAGCCATGAAATCGTCATTAGTCATTCATGCTATATACTCATGTAAGTTTTCTTTTCTCACATCTCAGAAAGTATCATTCGAGGACGAATGTTTCCAAGGGGGAGATATTCTAATACACCAAAAAATCCAAACTAATATTAGAGCCATGTACCAAGCTCATGCATAGTACATCATGGTTATTTTATAGTTTTATGAGTAGGTTAGATATATATAAGTCTTCAAAAAACTCCCAGCTATTAGACGAATCAAAACATTCCTTACCGATTGAATTCTTGAGAAGGATATTGGTATAGTCAACTTCAAACAAGCATATCTCTCATTATACTTGGAATTTTTGAGCTCATGACCTATCAACAGATAGATAATTGAATTATATTTCCAAAAATACTAATTTTGCCTAAAATCTAATATTGGAGAAAAGAGTTATTCCTATTTTACTCTAGCATGTCAGGATGGAAATAGTGTGACGACATTCGTGGTAGCTTACCACATTTATGATGCCCTACTATGAAGGTCATAAGCCTTAGGTAGAATCTATCTCCTATGTGATGACATTCATGGTAGCTTACCACATTTGTGATGCCCTATCATAAAGGACGTTAGCCTCAGGCAGAATCCAGCTCCTGTGTGACGACATTCGTGGTAGCTTACCACATTTGTGATGCCCTACCATGAAGGTCGTCAACTTTAGGCAAAATCCAGCTCCTGTGTGACGACATTCGTGGTATCTTACCATATTTATGATGCCCTACCACGAAGGTCGTCAGCCTTAGGAAGAAACCAGCTCCTAAGTGATGATATTCGTGGTAGCTTACTACATTTGTGACGCCCTACCACGAAGGTCGTCAGACTTAGGCAGAAACCATCAATTCCAGTTTTTGTGTGACGACATTTTTGTTGTCTTACCATATTTTTGACGCCTTATCACAAATGTCGTCAGCTATTCTTTTCAGCTATTAGGAATTTATTTCGTAAGGGAATTTTGGTCTTTTCCCTTCACTTCCTACGACTTATAACCCTAAAGACGCATAATTTTTCCTATTTTTCTTCAGTTAAGCATCTAGAAAATCCAGCATCTCAAAAATCCTTTCTTACGCTCTCAACCACATGATTAGGGTTTTCATCAAACTCATCTCTCAAAAGCAAGATTCAAGCCTTTTTCCAAGATAATCAAGAATTAAGTTTCCCAATCCAAGAAGTCTCCATCAAATCATCAAGGTTTCCATTTTAAGGTATGCATAGTGTTCATCCATGGGTCCCTTTCATCCATGGAGCTCAAGAATCATGTTTTAAATTATTAATTGTGATTTCCTTATTGTTTTATGACTATATTCATGTCAAGGTTGTGTCTTATTTGTTTTTCATGAATCATGTGAATAGGTTAGTTGGAAACCCATGAATTTGGGTGGTTCAAGATTTCTAAATTTTTTATGTACACCTATTCTCAATATTATGCATGCAAGGTGTTTGATAAAATGCTTAGGATGCTAGAAATTCATGTTTACATGGTTCCATGATATCTAAATGACAAGTCCATGATAGTTACATACTTCAATATAAATTCCATGCTATTGATGTGTTGCTATTATTGTGGTATGGAGAATGTATGATAATGGAGATATACTATATGTACATGAAATATATCCATGCACTCCCTACCATGCTTAAGATGTTGAATGATAATGTAAATTGTAGACTCCAATCTTATGATTAAGTTAGTCATGTTGTGTCAGTTTCCTTCAATCGAGTTCTGGGGGTATTCGTACCCGAAAATAAAGTTGTATGCCTAGAGCCATGTCATGTTATCATGATACTCTCAGTCAAGCCATGATCTATAGAATTCATCCAGTCATGTGACTCAGGAAAATCCAGTAACCTCAGTAATCTCAGTAGTTCAGTAATCTCAGTGATCTCAGTACTCAGTAATATCTGTAACCTCAGTATTCAAAGTCGATCTTAGTAAATTCAGTACTCTCAACCAGTCCTCAAAACTCAGTATATTTTGTCAGTCATCGGAATCCATTAAACTTAGTTTAGCTCCGCTAAATAATACCACTATTATCAGTCTAGTTAAGTAGTATTAGTTCAGCTAATTAGTTCAGTTCAGTTATTCAGTTTAGCTCAGATGGGAGTAGAATTCAGCAGCGAGTGAGCCTAGGGATGGGGACTCACCCGCTAAATTAGGACTGAGATCCTTAAAAGCAATTCCTAAGTTTTAGAACTACGTAGCCAGCATAGGTATGAGATGTCACCCATTAGATAGGACTGACATAATCAGGGGTCGTCACCCGTTAGCATATTTATATGTATAGGACTGATCCCAGGAGTGACCCACTAGATTAGGACTAACTCCACAGTAGATGGATATACTGGTGGAGCGGTACTGACACCCTTCCAGTCAGGGCAGAGATTGGACCCCAGTCAGCTTAGCTTGGGGCATGTCGGTTAGATGAACATATCCCACAGTTTTAGTTTCAGATTCACGACTTTCAGATATAGTCAACTCAGTTTAGTAGTACAAATTCAGGATTTTTAGATACAGTCAATGCTTATCATTGTAAATAGACTTCAAGATCACCCATTAGCTAGGACTGATCTCAACTACGATTAATCAGTATCAGAATCATCAGATTTAAAGATCACCCGCTAGATAGGACTAATCAAAGGCTTAGTTACTCCAAGTAGTATGAAACTCAAATAGTTTTATCAGAACTTAGATTGTCAGATACAGTCGCTCAGTATCGATTATATTGATTAGTCCAATCACTACAGTTATACCAGCTATATCAGTTGTCATATCTCACGTTATCAGTATTCAGTTTTAGGACTATTAGACACAATCATTCAAACCAGTTCTTTATAATTTAAACTGTCAGAAATAGTCAATAATTAATTCAGTACCTCCATAACAGCAAAGTCATGTCGTCAGCATTCAGACTCAGTAGTCAGTATCATCATGAGTTCAGTTATAGTTGTTTATCCATGTATGTATTCTCACGTTCATATTAGTTAGCATTGTTCACGCATATAACCCTTTACATTTAGCCTTCCTCACTCGTATACCCAGTTTGTGCTATGGTGCTTTCTCTTATGTTACACCATAGGTTCAGAGGCACAAGCTCCAGATCAGCAGTAGCATTCCAGTGTTCAAAGTTTGTAGTGAGTCCTTCTCATTCGAGGACGGTATGATTATTGCTATATTTACTATTTAGTTGCTAGATGGAGTTAGTTGGAGACATGTTCCTTCAACTCCTTATTCAGTTCAGTTAGAGGCTTTCAGAATAGATGTTAGATTAGATATTCAGATCTCATTATTTTCCGTATTTATGACTTGTTTTTGTATTGTTATACCTTTTTTAGATATTTTATTATCAGACGTTTATTCAGTTCGAACCTTACGGCCTTTCATGTTCATGTTTCCACATTTTATGATATATTATATAGTATACAGGTACAGATATCAGTCATGGGTTAGCTTGTGGTCCTTCGGGGTCATGAGCACCGTGTAGCATTCCAATTCAAAAAATCGGGGTGTTACATTATTCCATCGGGTCCCATAACCCTTGCTAGGAGGTTTTTAGCCGCTCATGTTTTCAATAAAATCTATTGAATTCATGAAAGAAATCATATGAATAACATTACAATAATTTAATAATAAAAACCATAATCTCAAATTAATATACAATCGAAAAAACCAAGAACAATGGATTCAAAGATTAAAAGTGTATCTCAGAATAAATATAGTGTTTTGAGTATAAAGAGTGGCTAACGGTGTGTAAACTTATACAAGAACATCAAAGAGTTATTTATAGAATACATCAAAACCCTAAATTTCGTGGGTCATAAGTCTCAGAAGTAATCGCCAGGATGAATCTCTTTACCTACGATGGAACTTATTAGGGGCGTAAGTAGTACTTATGCCCCGTAAGTAGCATCCATAACTCTCAAACAAAACTTGGCATCTTCAGAACCTTTAGATCTTAGTTCTCTAACACTTATGATAGCACATACGGAGGACGTAAGTCCCACTTATGGCCTAAAAGTGGGTGCCTCTGCAACACTTCACTCTTTTTTGCCTCTTTTTCTCCAGAAACTAGTTTTCTGCAACATAAACATAGAAACACATCACATTAAACAAAAAGTACCTACTTACTTGCATATTTTCCAATTTTAAGCATCGAAAGTGCCATGAAACCATGGATCATCATCATCCTCGACTTATAATGTTTTTATGTCCTCTAGTAACAAGCACATAACAAACATAACACAATGTTTAAAAAAGAGAAACCTAAGGAACCTGCAATATTCAACTCAATTTTAGCTCAAAATTCACACCCCTCCTATTTTCAAGTTTCCAAAACCAATTGTGTGGATCTATGTAGCACAACAATATGACACAAAGGAATCAAGCTATGGACCTACATTATCAACAAACAATCAAGTAAATATGCAATTTACATTACCCGAAAAGATAAGCAACTAGTAATACAAATCATGTACCCTCACGAAAAAGAAGTTACACTCTCATAGTATAATGATGCATGTCAATGCGAGGATACTATCGAGATACTCAACCTCACAAAAGAAGCTCCAATCAATTTTCATAGGGTACCATATGCTTGCCCTTATTTTCTACACCTTAGTTTTTTGGAATCATACAACCTAGAAGATTTACTTTGGAATCTACACCTTATTTTCTATGTACTTTTCTTTCTTCTCAATATTGGAATCATACAACCTAGAAGATTTACTTTGTGCACCCACAGCAATCATCTTTTTTGAGTTCATAGTTACAAATTGATTAGTCAGTAAACCAATATCTGTCCTCAGTTGTACAACCTCTTGAGCCACAGTATGATCTATGATTCTCTGCTTATTAGAAGCTCCAATAGTACAAGTATCGACTCCTCTTTTTACCTCTCAAGTATGCTACCCTCGATTGGCATTAGAGACCTGGTCTAAGATATTTGCAGCTAAATTCCAATAAAGGCTCATAAAAGTGCAACCAAGTATAGTATTAGCGACAATATTGGTATTGGAATTCAGGGCTCTATAGAATATCTCAAGCAAATTACTTCCTAAGATTCTGTGATTGAGCACAGTTATCATCTTCCTTTTAAACCACAACCATGTCTTATATAATACATCAGAATGCAACTGTCTCAAATTATACATCTCTTTCTTTAACTATAGCATTACATAAAGCAGGAAAAATTTGTCTAAGAACTATCTTCGCAACCTATTCAAATTAGTGATGGAACAACGAGGTAGTTCCCTCAATCATAATATCATTTCACTAGTAAGAGAGAATGGGAAAAGCCTGATTTTTAAAGCTTCCTGACTCACCCTAATAAATTATACAAAGTACAAATCCCAACAAAATTTATGATTTACATGTTGGCGTCTTCAGTCAGCAGACCAACAAACACACCCTTCAGATTGAACAACTGTATAATAGAACTTGTAATATCAAACTTAACCCCCTAGGAAAACTTAAGAGGAATGATAGCTCTTATCTCAACAAGCTCAAAATACCCTAAATCTTCTTCTGGATAATCAAATACTGGAAAAAACAAAAATGCTAGGAGTGCTTGAGCTATATATATTCTAGTGTAATAAACCAAAATTTTCAAGCTCTAGACCTCTTAAAAGATAGGTAACAAAGTTAGATTTCCAGTGCTTCAAGCCTTGTCTTAGTTTGATGTCATGGTAAGAAGTTATGAAAGATTCCCCTAAATGGCCCGATTCACTGTTATGACTACGACTCAAGGTAATGAGTTGTAACCACTCATGACAAGTCATCACGAGTGAGTTGTAGCAACTCCAGTGGATCCTTAAGCTGTAGCAAAGTAACTACAACTCCTTACTACAACCTATAATCAGTGGCTACGAGATGTATGAAATGATTCATAGTCACAATAATATGTAATCTAAAAATTCAACCCAGTGGTTACGAGTCCAACATATGACTCATATCCAGACATTACGAGTTGTTATAGAGACTCGTAGACTAACCAGTAAATGATCCAAGAATCAACCCTCATGTAAAGGTATTTTTAAAAGTGACTTAGACATATATTAAGACCCAAATAGCTCATAGTTGATAGGCAAGTCGAAACATTCGTTAGTAATTAAATTCTTGTAAATAATATAACTAAAGTGAGATTCAAAAAAGCATATATTTTGTTATACTAAGAATTTTTGAGCTCAAGACCCACCAAAAGATAAATAATTGAATTATCTTTTAAACGATACCAATTTCTGCTTAATCAAATATCGAGGTTGAAAGTTATGGCTAAATTACTAAAGCATTGTCAAAGCTGTCAGTGGTTCCTGATGATGACACATGACTCGTGGCCAAACTCATCAGGAACGCTTCCAGACATTTTCCAGATGATTTTGCAGGGTTTTTTGGTCTTTTCCCACTCTTTTAACCCAAAAACTATGTCATTTCACCCTCCAAACAATAGTTATCAAGCGTAAATATTACCCTAAACTATCATAACTCATAAATCATTCATCATAGAGGAAAAAAAGGTGATTCCTTTCTACCCAAAGACAACTAGGGTTCTTCAACTTCAAGTTCAATCCTAAGATATTTATCCAAAGCTTTTACATTCAGGTATGTGGGTATACAATGAGTATCTCCTTTCATCCTTATACCCAAAATTATGATTTTTATTCATGAATTTTATGAATTTCACTAGGGTTCCATGAAAAGCATAAATTCCATGATTACTCCATGTAATTCTTGACTTCTACCACAAATATGTATTCCTCCATAAGTTTAGTAATGCTTCAGTATCTCAACCATTTTATATCTCCATATTGACAAAATTATTGGATTCTTGAGTTTAAGTCATGAAATTTCTTATCATATCATTCATTACTTTAAAATTATCGTATTTATTTATATTTTTCTGTGCAGGTGGGTTATGAACACCGGATACCTAAATAGTCATGTATGTTTCAAATTTTCAAGTTACAAGTCATTCAAACCATGTTTATATCATTGTATTCAGATTATAAATGCATTATTACTTTCAGAATACCATATTTGAGTAAATCAGTTATCAGCAAGGAAACTAGTTTATGCTTCTATGTTAGTTCAGTTAAGAGTAGAACTTAACACCGAGCGAATTTAGAGATGAAGGATTTCTTGACAGTTGAGGGTAAGCGATAATAGGTATGAGAGGTCTTCCTACCAGTAGAGGGTTGACACTTTCTCAGGTTTACCTACCAGTCGAGGGTGACAACCTAGTCTTTCAGGACACCAATTTAGTAGTTCCGCATAGCTAGTATCAGTAACCATGGCAAGGATACACCCTTCTAATTGGGGTTATATGTTGAATCTCGATTAGATCAAATTGGGGAATGTCAGTTAAATATTAGCTTCCATAGTATCAGTAGAGTATTTAGACCACATCAGCTCAGGTTTGCATGACCAAGTGTTCAGTTTATTAGTTATCCAGTTATTCATCTTGAAAAATTATTTCAACACATACTTTACTTGGTTTTGTATTTATTTTACATATTCAGGCATTCATGCTCAGTATTCATATATGATCCTCAGTATAGTTTTTGTAACACCCCAACTTAGAAAGGTGTCCCACATCGACCAAACACAGAAGGAATACTGGGTATATAAGTAAGAAGCCTTACTCTCTAGTGATGTGTTTTAAAGCCGTGCGGGCCTAGGCCCAGAGCGGATAATATCACTAGTGGGTTGGGCAAAGAAAGGGGTGTCTTGGGCCTTGATGGTTTGGGATGCCAGTCATGGCCAGGGCCTCGGGTTGGGTCATGACAGAATGGTATCAGAGTCACTCCTATGTCATCCCTATCGATGTGGGGAAGAGTCCAAATTAAGTGTAGGCAAATCCCAGTTAGGTGGGGCAAACCTCAGTCCTGAGTTTAGGAAAATCCCATTTGGTGGGGCAAACCTCAGCGAGGATGTTCAGTCCATAAGGGGGTGTATGTAACATCCCAACTTAGGAAGGAGTCCCACCTCGACAAAACACATGACGGATACTAGGTATATAAGTAAGAAAGGCTTACTACCTAGTGATGCATTTTAAAGCTATGTGGGCTTGGGCCTAGAGCGAACAATATCACTAGTAGTTTGGGCAGAGACAAGGGTGCTTGGGCTTTGATGGTTTGAGATTCCCATCGTATCCAGGGCCTCGGGTTGGGTTGTGATAGTTTTATAGCCTATTTAACTTTAAATTGACATTTACATATGATACTCATGTTTCTACCGTTTCCCAGCTTACAAAAATACTTTCAACTCATAATTTAGAAATGTCACTAAGGCTTAAATTTTTTACATACAACCATGATTTAGATACATATTTCGGTAAATAACTTATGTCCTTAGCTTTAAATTATGTTTTAAGTATTTTCATGATTAGTGCATGTCACACATACTCAGTATATTCCAAAGTACTAACCATATATATGCATTTGTGGATACATTCCTTTAGCAGGTACCATATGTAGCCTACACACCAGGGTCTGGTGATGAGTTCTATTATTTCAGAGATTCAAGTCAATTTCAGTTCCTGTATTTTATTTCCATTATTCTTATATATTGATTAGGGATAGTTGGGGGTCGCGTCGAAACTATTTATAGTCAATATCGTAGAGGCTTTATAAATGGACAGTCTGAGTTAGTATTTGTAATTTAAGTTTTTTTTAACTCTCTCTCTCAGATTTCAGTGTTGTAAACTTTGATCTGTTTTGTATTGAGGCAAATTATCTCTTGATGATTATGCTTCCACTCAATTATTTAACATTTATATCTGTATTAAATTAGTTTCTCAAGTAGTATGTTAGCAAATAGGTTAGCTTGGGATCACTTGTGGTTCTAAGCACCGTGTTACGACTAGGGGGGAGTCTCGGGTCGTGATATCTAGCTCTGTCGAGTTTTACTCGATGCTCTTCTTCCAATCTCACCCTTTTCTCTCGAGCTGCACGACAAGAAGAAACATCCATCCTCGTAATCTTTTCAGCCAATAGATAAGGAGTAGTTTTCGTGGTTGTTTCTTGAACACCCAGTGGAGGTTGAGGATTCAAGATATTCTGGTCATTGTAAACTACATGCTCATGTCATGCTATCCTATAATTTTGTCGTACGGTTATTTCAAGCTCAGGTTTAAGTGGAATCATGGAATTTCCTCAACTCTGAGAACTGGGCATACACCAGCGTAAGTCCTAAGAATAGTAGAAAAACAAAATCTGACAACCTCAATAACTTCAAACAATGAATTAGTAGCTGTATTCCCCGACAACGGTACCAAAATTTGATGTCGCCCAAGATTACACCTAAAATAAATATATTATGGTCACTGTTAAATATATAACCTAATAAAGATTGGGGTCAAACACATAAGAAATAAGTCGAATCTCTATCACGAACTTGCTGAAGTAGCCAAAAAATGCAGAAAAGTAGATAGGGATGGGTTGTGAGAAAAGTAAAAATAGTAACAAATCTTGATCACTTCAGGTTGAAATCAATATGAGATGAATAATAGGACTGTGTCCCCCTGACTTTCAAACTCCACAGATTTATCATGCTCGTCCAACTCTTTTGATGCCTTGCATGCAGAATCTGACAAGAAATATATCACCAATTATCTTGTGAATTCCTTTGCTGAATTTCACTTATAACCTATTGAGTATCAGAGACTCACCTTACTAATCCTTATTCTAGATCCTAGATTAACTATTACCTTTTGGATCTCAAGTTAATTAGATGAAGGTTTATAGTTTCAAATTACTATCATGATCTTCTTTTCAAAATCTCAACCTCTTATTTGGAGTATCAAATACAGGCAAGTTCTTAACATCTGCAATCATTAAGAAAGCAATGAAACTAAATAGAATTATAATACATACAAGAACATCAATCAAGAATGATTTTGCACTGCCTCTATTTGTCATTTCATCAAGGTTCCCATAACCTTAGTTAGGAGTTTTTTAGCTGCTCATTATTTCAAAAACATCCATTAAATTCATGAAAGAAAACATATGAATAAACTTACAATAATTGAAGAATAAAAACTAGAATCTCAAATTAATATCCAACCAAAAAAATCAAGAACAATGGATTCCAAGATCCACTACAATAAAGTTAGTGAATAGTGAATGGAAAACTAGTCCCTAAAAGTAAGTTTATTATCCCTAAAGCACAATAGCGACTAGATTTTCTAGTTGCCACCCGGTCCCAACAAGCTCGGATGCTAATGACATATATGGATTAGATGAGTGTTTGGTCACTAACCTTTTTGGGACCAACTTAAGTTGGTCCTTAGTTTGCTTTTAGAGACCAGCATTCTAATACAATTTTGATGATTTTAGAGACTAAATCCAGTAAATTGTTTTTTTGCGATGAGTATAAAGCTAGTCCTTAATATATTTGGGGAACACCCCTAAAACTATAGTTTAGTGACCAAATTTTTTCCTAGACATAATAATTCACAACTAGAATATCCGATGCTACCAATTTCATATGTGTATATAAAAATTAATTGCAAAACAAGATCAACATTAGTTATTTGTACCAAACATCAATGGTTTAAGCTACGTATTTTGTATGTAATCCTTTAGAAAAATACATATAGTTATATCTTTGGATTTTATTGTAAAATTTTGACAACACTGCTTGCAAATTAATAGTCGATTTATTTGTGCTAAAAAATTTGCTTCTTATAAATGCCAGCTTCCATAACCAATAAAATTATAAGAAAATCCATATTTAAAAAAGATTACAAAGATCATCTGAAAAATTGATTAATATAAATCAAGTATATGACAATATAAATATATATATATATATATATATATATATATATATATATATATATATATATATATATCACATCTAGCCAAAGCCATGGCTACGAATTCGCAGCAAAATGGTCTAAGGGCAAAAGATATAGCAAGTGTGCTATTTAGATTGGACTCTCTGCTTATGGTGAATATGGTGTAAAAAGACCTTTAAACACCAAAATTTGAGTTTCATTTTCAAAGAAACCAACGATATGGTTGGCTTAGACGAATATACATGTTTACACTACTATAAAGAAGCAAAAATGTTACTAGTTTTGTCCTCCAAATATCCTCAGCGCCACCACTTAACTTCTCAAACAGCCATAAAATTTGACTTCACTTCAGGTCTAGTAATCTTTGTCTCTCCAACGATCTAGTTTTTAATTTTTCTATTTTAAAAATAATTAAGTGCATCAATACTGACACAAGGATATCAAATGTGGACTTAATGTACTGGTCTTTAAAATAAGCATTTTATACATATTAGCTCCATTTTCAGTTGTCTCCATGTATTCATTAAGCTTGTATTTAAATATTTTTCAACTTTAATTAGTATGCTTTTTTATTTCCCTTAGGTACTCCATTTACAACCATTATAAAACCTATTAAAATTATTAGCTTAATGACCTATGGTGCATTGGGTATATTAGGATGGGGACTAGTTTTCCCCTTTAGAGCAATTTTTCCCAGATACTTTAGGAACCAAAGATATGGTACTAATTTCATATATTTGCTCAACTCATTGAATTCATACAAGGACTTGCTAGAGTGATTATAGGAATTTAGCTCAACAACAAGCCGAAACCCAATATTCCAGGACATCAAGGCATGTAATTCTCATTCTCTTTCTTAGTATTCTTCCAGTTTGTCCCTAATCTCACTTAGCAAAAATGCAAAAATGACATTGAAATTTTTATCAATCATATTCTAAAAGTAGAAGGGAGTAAATCACTATCTACAACAGTTTCAATTAACTGTTGGAAAGGGCCTAAGAGTGCATATTTCTTATATCAAATAATGCAACTACCAAATAAGCTAATACTATGGTGTACACCCTCAAATATCATACAGGACAAAAGATAACCTCAAATAAGAACCTATATACATAAGAACATGCTGACTAGAAGGTGTGGCAAATGTTAAACAAAAAATTAAACTCAATCAAACCTAACTAGGGAAATGTTAAACCCAAACTCAAATATCTTAAATAAAGATGATCAGGATGCATAATTGTTGAAATAAAAAGTTTGATACTTAGAAATGGCTACATATAAATAAATTAGGGACAGTGTTGCTAAGGTCAAGCTTTAAATTGATCTTACTAAACCTAGACCACCTAATATCTATTTGAGTTTAATGAGGATGATGATGGGGAAGGAAAATTGAAACCGGTTCAATACAAAGGTGTCCCATAATATTAAAGCTACTGCAAGCATCAAGGTCATACAGTTATGACGTGTACCATCAAGAGGATGGATGGTGAGTTTAGAAGGAAAAAAAAAGGAAAAACTGCTAAAAATAGTAATTTTTAGATGCAAAGTAGTAGGGACAATAACAAAGTTCAACCATTACCTCAAGAGAAGCAAACCACACTAGAACAAATGGCACAAAACCTATAAATAAAAAAGTTAAGGTTACAAGAACAAGAGCAATTCCAAACTCAGAGAAAAAGAGTGGAAAAAGGCAATTAGCAACATCAACAAACTCAACAAACCCAACAAAAGGTTTACAGACCTAGGTCTCCACTTATGCAATTCCACAAGTTCGGCACCATTAAATAGATGACATAAATGAGCAAGATCCCAAGATGGTTCTGAACCTTCTTTTGTTGAGGCATTATTGGAAATTAGTCTCAGAACATTGGTCGAAGACTAACAACAATATCATGTTAGTAAAAAAGTAGTTTAATTTGAAACAAAGATATTGAAATTAATTCATAATAACTTATTCATAGAAGATTCTTTGATGGTTTAGATACTATGAATCACTCTATCAAGGCTAGGTGTATCTTGTATCTAGTGACTAAATGATAGCAATTAAATCATTACTTCTATAATATCTTGAGTACCAATTATAATATTTCCAACACTAAATCAATAATAGGTGTTAGTACAAGCAACACATGATCGGGATATAATCAAGGAATTCAACAAAGAAAGTTAAACAGAAGAGGAGAAGCCAAATATTTATGAAGTTTTAGAAATTTACTAGCCAATAATTGCTCATCATTATACCGCTCATCATGTAATCTTCTCTGTATCAAAAAATTTTACACTCCTCTAAAACATTACCCATAATCAACTACTGAAATATTAGACAAGTATCATAATCAATAAGCACACAAGTACCAAAATTAGAAATATTTTTATTGATTGTTATAATCTGCACTTTAAAATTATATTCTTTAACCTAGTAATGAATAATTTAGTTGACGTTGGAAGTTAGTACATTTATTTCTCAGCAAAGTAAGTTGATGCTTCAAAAAGTGATCAAAAAAGCAAATTTATTTTAAAAGAATTTGAAATTGTAGGTAAGTTAACTAACTTGGTATTAACTCTGGAATAGTCATTCTCTTGAGTATTCTGATGTTGGAGGCTTGCAATTGTAGTGTTGAGCTAAAAACTGCTCTTTTAGTTTCTTCATCTCATTCATCTCATTTTCTAAGTTAGACAAGCGATCCTTCAAAGATTGATTTTCTTCACGGGTTGAACATAACTCAAACCATAATTGAACCTTTGAGGTAGTTCCACCGTTCAAGTCTTTTTCCTTTACTCCACTACCAAAGCAAAATACATGACTAGCAGTTTGAGTTCCAAAGCATTCTTCTACAATTTCAATGCTAGAAAAAGATGGTTTAGACTGCACCAATTCTTGAAGTTGATCCTACATATTGTAAAGAGAGATTATTATGAGCATCCATGATAACTAAAAGTAAATTATGTATTCTATTAATCAAACATAGATGTTTCTTGATTGTTTTAGAATCAACAAGTGTGTTATTCTTCTTTCGAGTCTCAAAAAAAATTGTTATCATATCTGGTGGGTTACCATCTTTTTAGCCCTATATATAAATGTAAACATGTCAATAATATCACACTAATGTTAAGAAATCAAATATTTAATGATAATACCTTTTGATAAATAATCTCTCTAATTGGCTTGCTACCCATATAATGAAGCATATTCAAATTATCTCTATTTATTGCATTCCTTTTGTTTCTCTTCTATATTTGAGTAAAACTATTCAATTGAAATATTGTAAGTAAATAACCCGTTCAAATATAATAGTATGAAATAAAATAACATAACTAGATGGTATGTCAAACCTAAAAATTTTTTTGTTGAAAAATGTTCCTTTATCATCCACTCCCATTGTTTGGCGTCTACCTGTTTAGGCATATTTTTAAGAGCCTGTTGTATTGATTTACCCTTCACATAGTCTACATGCAATATTCCTCTTAATTTGTTCCATAACTTTTTCATTCATCCCAAGACATGATCCTAATGAAAATCCATGTTTTTACTTTCAAATTCATCATGCAATATAACATCAGTTGGCATCCAATATGTAATTAAAAGTGACTAGTTTGAGCTACATAAATCTAAATTTCTAATGGTTGGATAAAACTATTGAAGTCATATTCTTTCTCCACAAGACTTGAATAGCCAAGACTGTTACTAACCCTGTAGACCCAAACATAACACCCAAACCAATAATTATTAAGACGTAAAAATTTTAAGAAACACAATATTAAAAAATAGAGTAACCCAACCTTAATAGCCGCCCATATATGATTCAACTTTTATTCCTTAATGCCATCCCACGATGATACTATCAATGGATATATATTACGGTCAAAATTGTTTTTTTCTAGGTGCCTCAAAAATGATTTGCTACTCTTTTTAAATGTTCGATTATTGTAAAATGTCGTTTTTAGCTTTTGGCCAACTTCAAGTGATGTAACTTCTTTGCACTTATTACTTCCTCTGTCCTTTTTTATCTTTCTAGGAATCTTTGAACCTACATTTACATAATATAGAAATGTTAAAAGTAATTATACAATGGATAAATTTTGATTCAATAGATCTGAGAAATTATACTTGTTCCAATTGTTTGATTGGGTTGCATAACTTGATCAGTAGGAGAAATTGGACAATTGTCTTGCACATGCTCTTTCTCACAAACCAAAGTTTTTTTTTGGTTGTTCACAATGCCTAAGTAGGAAATATGGTTAGTCTAATCTTGTACTACTAAAAGATCTCGACATACTCTGACTAGAAAAATAAGAATTCTGATGAAAAAAGCCCTCCTCATTTTCAGCCTCTTCAGAGGGGAACATATCTTAATGACTCCGTGGTCTATTCCCTATAGTGTCTAGTGTAAGATATCATGTTAGTAAAAATATTAATATTAGATTTAACTCAGTTCTGAAATATGATAGATTTTAGAAATCATACTTGTTCCAACTATTTGGGTGGACTGCAAAACTTAATCAGCAGAAGCAGGGTTTGGAATATCAGCCTGTGTATGCTCTTTTTCTGAAACCACAAGTTGTTGGTCCATTGTTTGTAATCCCTCATCAGCAGGGATAGTAGAATTTGATTCTATGAAGTTAGAAAGTTTTGGTATTCTTTGACTCACACAATGAACATTTTGGTGAAAAGATGCCTCCTCTATTTCATTATCTTCAAAGGAGTGCATAACTCTAAGATGACCTTGTCCCTTTCATAGATCACATGGTGTATTAAATCATATTAGTGTTCTCTCTAAAAGGTATTGTTACATAAGAAATAGACGAACAAAAATCTCATTCAAACATGGAAGAACACAAATCTTATTCAAAAAAAATAACACAAAACTTACTCAGCTATTTGGATATGACTATTTGGTAAACCCATCAAAAATCAAATTCTCATACGAGACAAAACACCATATATTATGCAGAGAAAAAGAAGATCGCAAGCACTATCAACTAATCTAAGAAGAACGCATACATCCAAACCAAACTTCAGAAAACACGCAAACTAAAGTAGGTAATAGACAGAAACATAGGAGCTACGATGATAGATAGTGTTTTTTGAAAGAAGAAAGAAAAAATCACTGGTAAACATAGAATATAGGAAAAGATCAGCCGCCAATGGGAAGAACATTGAGACAAAGGTATAAATATCAAACTATTTTATGCAACAATAGGTAAGTTCCTAGAACCTCAAGTTTACAAACAGAAAAAAGGAACTTCCAAAAAAATAACTCATTAACATAAAAGTATGGCAATGTTAGCAAAGACCTAAAAGAAAAATTAGCTAGGGGGAAACCATATTTTTTCCAACTATTTTGGATGTATTGAACAAGTTCTTCAGTAGATGAAAAAAGATGGAATATTAGCTAGCTTGTTCCCTTTCTCAAGAACCAATAGATTTTTATTCATTGTTTTTTGTTTTCTGAATGGTAGACATAAACTTAAGACCTTTACTTTGTCCTTGTCCCTTCTAAATAACACCTAGTATGAGAAATAAAATTAGTAAAACTTTTAGCACTAAAATTTAGTTGTACAAACTGACAACAAAAATAAATTTGAGAAACCTTACTTGTTCGGTTACACTGTATACCCTGATTAGTGGATGAAGAAAATGGAATAGTCGTTTTATACACCGTCGTTAAAGTTCTCAAATATTTTAACCCTCTTCCTCGTCTCTTTGCTATAGCACCTCAGGAAACAAACATATATTTGGTTGTAGATTTCACAGGAGATGCCACCTCATTTCGCTCTTTGAATATTTCATACTAAACCGATAAAAAATAAGAAAAAGTTAACATTATTAAGATGGCCTACTAATAAAAAAATCACATATCAGAATGTTCAACAGTTAATATGCTAATGATTAAAGAGATACTTCACCTTGATTGTTCTTTTCATTTTTAGTGTAGGGTTTTCTATATCTACAATGTCATTGTCCATTTATTCCACAATACATACTGTATAGAACAAATTTCGCTATTCAGTAGGCTCTAATACCAATATAACAACTTTATTTTTAAAGTTACCAGACCTACCCATAGAAATACAATCAATACCTTGAAAAGAAGAAGACATTGCCAATAACACAAACAAAAGGCAAAACTTATTTAGCACGACTAATTAAAAGAAGCAATGAGCTTTACACTAACAACTCACGAACATATCATTCATACAACTCAACAAAAACTTTATCACAAATGAAGAATAAAGATTACTACTAAAACCGGCCTACCCCTTATAAATAAACCTCAAAACAAGTAGCTGTATTAGTAATCTTTTTGAAATCACTATTTTAGAGCTCTAAAGTGGTGACTGATAGAAGACAATATAAGAAATACCCACAAGAAAATGACACTAGAACAATTTGAAAAGCTTCAAAACCGTACCAAATCCTTATGAAAAATTGTGATTTTAAACTAATACCCACAAATCATGATTTTAAACTAATTTCACCAAAATGTTCCCAAATAAACACTTATGTAATGGGAAGAACACTGATGTCTTCCAAACTATCCCTCCTTAGACTGATAAAGTGGTAGCTGTCAACTATAGTAACCCAACTAGATTAGAGTCGATCCCATACGAAATAGGCTGGAAATTCTTCTCAAACTTGTTGAAATCACCAGGAAGTGTGGAAAAGTAAAAAAGGGGATGTGCTAAAATTAAAAAAAAAAGAGAAAAAGAATTGATTGCTTTTAGTTGTAAGCAATCTAATACGAACACTAGGCTTGTGTTCCCCTCTCTTCTCAACTAGGTAAGATTCTCATACTAAATCCACCTAAATTCTTGTTCTGGAAGCAAAGTTGACAAGATATGTAGTATCAATCATCTTGAAAATGTATTGATAGATTTCACCCTTTACCTTGTGAGTCTCAGAGTGTAGCCTTGATGTCCTTTGCCTATAACCTCAGTACAACTCTTCATATTTTAAGTATCGAGTTGATTAGGAGGGTTGGTAGCCTCAAATCACTATTGTAATCTCTTTTTCCCAATCTTAAACTCCCTTGTGAGGACGTTCTCGAATACAGGCAATCCCTAAGCTTCTGCAACATCGTAGATTTAATAAATACGAAGAAGATTGCAATACATGTAATGATAGTCGAATAGATATGTCTACTATTTCCCTTAAATACCTAATCCGCCAGGATTTCCACAATCCTAATTAAGGAGATTAGCCGCTCATAGTTATGAGATTAATCATAGAATCCACAAACAAAATTATAAAATAAATCTCACAATAATGAAAGAATAAATTCTAAACTCTTAAATTGAATAACAAATCAAGAACAATAAGATGTTTGTGAACTTGGCCCTAAAGGGACTCCTTCTAAATCAATCAATATGTGAATGTATAGTATCTGAATGAATGAATGTATTAAACCAATCCTTAAGTACATTTATGGATTACAAGAAACCCTATAAATCAAATCCTAATTAAAATAGAAAAACTAATTTACCCATACATAATAGGACTTAAAAATACCATAGGAGTGTATTTGGGATACATGGATGTGACACCCCAAAGTTCTAACGAGTACGACTTTTGTTGTACTTTGAACCTTCGATCTCAAAACCCACCAACAAATGTACAATTGAATTAGATTTCCAACTATACCAATTTCTCCTTAATTTAATATCGAGGTGAAAAGTTATAAACAAAATACTGAAGCACTGGTAAAGTTGCCCAGACTAAAACCTGTAATATCCAATTACAGGTTGTTAGAAGGGAGTCGTAATCTGGGAAACAAAGGCTGAAAATGGTTTCTAACTATGATTCAAGCTACGATTCATAGCCAGACCTTACGAGTCATGACCTAAGTCATTGGGATGGCTTCCAAATATTTTCCAGATGATTTCTAAGGAGTTTTTTGGTCTTTTTCCACTCTTTTAACCCCAAAACTACGTCCGTTAAGTGCCACAAATGCCCGAAAAATGCTCAAGTAAGTAGCTAAAAACTCCATATTTCATCTTTTTCTTGAATTTAGCATCCAAACCTAATTTTCTGCAAATCACGCCAAAAACACATCAAATCAAATGTTATAGCCTTAAGTACATGCATATTCACAAAGTCTTAAGCATCTAAAATGCTATAACTTCATAACACATAAACACTCCCAACTTAAAATATTGCATGTCCTGAGGAAAAAAAATGTAAATAAACTATACGACGATGCTTAACCTAGAGAAACCTAATATACCTATGGTAATCAATCATCAAATTTAAGCTCAAGATCATTACCCTCTCCAGGTTCAATACTTTGAAACCAATTCTGTGTATCAATGAAGCAAAATAATGTGACACAAAAGAATCAATCTATGACATTACATTAGCAACAAATAAACATGCATATATAAAAGTTACACTACCCAAAAAAGTAAGAATCTAGCAATACAACCCATGTGCCCTCACATCAAAAGAAGTCCCCCCTCACTCATATATGAAGTCAAGCATGTCACAATGGGATAGTCAAGAGACACTCATACTCAAAAAAATTATCCAATCAATCCATGTCAAATCCAATCAAGGCTTGTAATGTATGCTTGGGGCTGGTATGATACATATAAACATCTAAAGTGACTAAGCCTCCTTGGCACTGCACTAACTTTGGGGTCTCACCTATTAACAATTTTTTACATTATTTTTGCTCTTATTTCTCTCCATTTATTTTAAAGCATATTTAGGTTGGGTGTGCTTTTCTTATTCTTTTTTTTATTAACTTATTTCTTTTATTTTCTTTTTCTACCACACCCATCCCTAATTTTTTTTCTTTTATTTTTCCCTTCTTCATACTCAATATACATTATGCACCCCTATGATAGCCACTCTCAACTTAGGTGATTGGCCTGAATTGCAGTGCACAATGTCCAAGGAGGACCAGGGCCAAAACATGTTAATTATAATATAATTGGAAATGTGGAAGGTGAAAATAAGGAAATAGATTATAAGGCTCAAAACAGGGATCAAGGAATACTAGTTTCCATATGAAAGGTCATTTAGGCTAAAAGTGGGCTAAAATAAAAAACGGCCTATGATCCTTTCCTAACCAACTACTCTACAACCCAAGAAAGACTAACCGGGCAAGTTCTAAATTCAACACACAAAGGGAACTAAGTATTATCTCACACACACATGGCACAAAGTTACCACCTATTTGGTACATGGAATTTTTGGCAATGATTATCATGTCCCTAATTCTAGTTCCATAACAAGATCCGCAATAGTCACATATATATACAAATCACATGTTTCAAAAACAAGCTATTAAAGGGGTATCATCAATAAAATATGTTAACGGCCCTAGATAATCAGTTTTCCTCCTAGTTAAACATAAAACATCAAAAAACAAAACACAATACATCTTAACATGCTGGCTCTACTAGGAACAAGATTCCAGGGAAGAGAGGCACGACATAAAAAACCCCAAGAGGACATCAAGATCCACAAGTAGCCCTACCCTCAACTTAAAATCATGTATTGTCCCCAATGCATCAAATCGCTACAAAATAAGAGATTTAGGAACATACCTATGTCACCATAGGTGCAAAGATCTGACGTCAATCACGAATAAAAATATAAATAAGAAAATACCTTGGGTTGCCTCCCAAGAAGTGTCTGATTTCACGTTGCGGCATGATGAGATGTTGTTGGGTACTCAGACTTCCCCAAAAATCCTATGGGTACCTTGATTACTCAGACTTCATCAAGGTAGCACAATAGTTGGCCTCCAGTTTTCTCTTTCCACTTTGAACTTCTGAACTGCACCCTAAATTATTATTTTGAGTTCCTATTATACTCATGGGGTGGAGGTAAAAAGGTAAAGAACCCAAGAAATAGATGTGGGATGTTGTATTTCTTGGCCCTTATGTGCGGAATGTACTTATTAGATTTTGGATCAGGAAATTCAAGAATATAGACATATGTTTCCTCCTTCTTGCACTCTTCTTCAAGCTTGGATGGCTCGACCAAGATCTGACTATCCAAAAACAATGTTGAAAAATGCTTCAAATGAGGTCTAATGAGCCCCAGCTCAGGATTTACAGTCTTCTTTACATCCCTACACAACTCTAGTATACTCTCTTTAACCGTGACACTATCCAAAAATGTATGAGCTATTTTTTAATACTCTAATTTTAGCTCCTCTAGTTGGCTTTTAAGAAATTTTTCAGTTTCACACCACCCATAACTAGGTTGCTAGGCGTTACCAGCAGATTTTGCATTCAACTCTACTAGTAAGTGGTGAATATCCAAGAAAAAACTATCAACCTTTTGAATAATCTCATGATTGTTGTGGACAAGGTGTGTCACTATATTTAACATGCTATCCTCCTGCTTACACACTATATTTGCCACACTCCTACAATAATGCACCATATCAAAAGAAAAAGGATCAATAAATAAAAAGTCATCATCACTCCATACTTTCTCTTTAGGTTGTCATCTTAAGCAGAGCAGGCAACAAAATAAACAAAATAAAATAAAATAAAACTTGATAACTCCAAAAACTTCAATGAAGACTCTAAAACTGTATTCCCCAGCAACGGTGCCAAAATTTAATTTCACCTAAAACTAACCTCTAAATAAGTATGCAGCGTTCGATTCCAAATATAGTAACCTAACTAGGTTGGGGTCGAACCCACAGGTAAAACATTGAAAAGTATCTCAAATTTGACAAAATTCACGAGCAATGCAGAAAAGTAAATGGGAGAATTTGAAGTCAAAAGTAACAAGTCACAAAACTTGAATGTTTGAGTTTATAAACAATATAAGATGAACACTAGGACTCTTTTCCCCTGGATTCTCAACTCTGTAAACTTCTCATATTCAAGTCACCTATTCTACTATGTTGCATGTAAAGTTTACAAGCTATGTATTATCAACCGTCTTGTGAACGTGTTGATAAACTTTACCTTTTACCTTGTGAGTATCAGGGTTTCACCTTATTTCCCCTTGCCTATAACTTTAGTTCAAATTTCACCTTTTGAGTCCCAAGTTTATTAGATGAGATGGTAAAATTGTAAGATGGAAGTGAATCTCAAATTACTATCTTAATCCCCTTTTCCTAATCTTGAAATCCCTTGTACGGTATAGGCAATCCTCAAGCTTCTATAGTAGATCTAAGGAAAATTAATATGAATAAGATTAAGATACACACAACTACAATAGAGTTGATGAATCTCCCACTTCCTCTACATAGTTAATCCACCAGGGTTCCCACAAACCTAGTTAAGAAAATTAGCTACTCATGTTTATGCAACAATTCATAATAATCAACAAAGAACACATGTAGTTAATTGCACAATAATGAGAGAGATAAAATCCAAAGTCTCCAATTGATTAAAAACCTAAAACCTCAAGAACAAAATCTCAATGCTCAAAGTATGCTAAAGTACCAAGAGTAATGTAATAGTGTGTAACCTAATAAAAGAATAACCCTAGGTCATTTATACTGTCTTAAAATAATAAAGAAATCCTAATTAAAACGAAAGAGAAAAAGTCTGTCGGGACTCATTATGACTCATGTAGTTCACTCGTAAGGTCTTTTTATGAGTCATATGGTGCTAGTCGTAAGCACTCAAGTAACTGATCTTTAGGGCTTCAAACTTCTGATATCCTTACAATTCATTACCACGAGTCGTATTTAGTCCTTACGACTCATGGACTTCACTTATTATTAACTAGAGCCTTATATTTTCAAGGCTTTGAACACTGGTCTCTCTATGGCTTCTCCTTACGAATTGTAATCAGATCTTATGACTCGTAGTCTTCTGTGACTTTAACTCTAAATGTTGTCCTTGGCTTCTGTTCTTTTTATGACTGCTCCTTGTAACTCGTAGCCACACCTTATGATTCATAGTCACTCTTTACTTAGCTTCTCCACCTTGACTTTTTTTACTATTTTGGTTACAAATAAATCTATGAGTTGTATAATGACTTGAGTACTTATAGGCAGATTTGTAAGCTGATCAGATTTTGATATATTCAGAGCTTTTTCTTCCATTTTCATTTTCAAACTAATGTTAACCCGTTTCACCTGCAACACACACAAAACCACATCATATCCCTCAAAATGGCCTAATTCCAAGCATAAATTCTTTGTTTTAAGAATCAAATGTGTCATATTTCCAAGGCACATCAAAAACATATACCTACATGAAATTACAAAAAATTATAGCTTCAAAATATAACCTTTGTCTTAAATAATCTATATATGTATATAAAATCACTTAAATAATAGAGTTGAATAACTCCGATACACATATTCAACCAGAGAGCGAGAAAGAAAGAAATTTGATTTTAATAAAAAAGGAGAAGGAGATGAAATAGACAAGGGAGAAAAACCTTACTCTTAGATGAGTGATGAGGGAGAACTTCAACCCTTGATTAATGAGCAATGAGCGATTTAGGGATTTAGGCAATGAGATGCGATTTTGGGATTTAGGCAATGAGATTTAGGGGTTTTACTTCAAGATAGAGTAAGAGAGAGAGTGGGCGACTTAGGCAATTATAGTGAGATCCAGTGGGACATTCTAGAGAGACTAAAGTATTTTAGTGTTTCCCTTATTATAGTATTTAATTTTTGCACGTTTGACTCCCGCTGAAATTTTCACTCCTTTGGGGACCAAAAATTTTTTTCCCACAGACTAAATTAAGTTTTTGTATATGTGTATATAAAATAAAATGAAAATTTAGAGACCAGTAAATAATATCATCCTTGAAAGTATACTTTTAGGGACAATATTTACATCTTGTCCTTAAATCTTGGTCTATAGTAAGGCATTTTCTTGTAGTGATCAAAAGTGTATCTCATAATCAATATAGTATTGTGAGTATAAAGAGTGTGTAACTATGTGTAAAATAATACAAAACCATGAAAGAGGTATTCATAGAATACCTCAAAATCCTAAAAATCCTAACCAAAATGAAAAAGAAAAACTGGGTCGGCAACTACTTACGGACCCACTTATGGGCCATAGGTACTACCTACATACCTTAGGTGGGTCCTAAGTCTCAGAAAGAATCTCTAGGCTGCAGCTCTTCTACCTGCTATGACACTTACGAGGGACATAAGTGGTACTTACTCCCCATAAGTAGCTTCCTAACTCTTAGACAAAACTTGGCATCTTAAGAACTTTGTTCTTTGACACTTATGATAGCACATATGGAGGATGTAAGTCCAACTTATGGCCCATAAGTGGGTTTCTTTGTAACACTTCACTCTTTTTCTTCTCTTTTGCTTCAGAACATATTTTGCTACAACACAAATACAAAAACACATCACATCTAACAAAAAGAACCTAAGTACTTGCATATTTTCTGGTTTTAAGCATCGAAACTGTCATAGTTTCATGGAAATATCCTTTATGAAGACAACAAAATAATGGTCACCCACATACTTCTTAAGCATAGACATACAAAACACGGGATGTACCAATGCCAAACTCGTATCAAATCTAACTCTTAAGAAATATTCCTAAACTTCCTCAAAATTTGATAAGGACCAATGTAGCGAGGACTCAGCTTATCCTTTTTCGAAAAACTCATCACTCTTGTCATAGAGATACTTTTAAGAACACCCAATCATCAATTCCTTCTTATAATATACACTGCAACACATAATTACCAAAGTCTAAATCTTGACTTTATATTGTTTCCATTTTCAAGCCTAACTGGGAGTCGCAAGGTCCTACATATAGTGCAATTATATTGTTCTAAGTTACAAAAATTTCTTTCATAGTCTATATCCCTCTCAAAACTTTTGCCCCAAAAATACTACTCCATCTTATCACTATAATTAACAAACCTCAAGCTTAAATCAAGGTGTACTAGTCCTACTTTATATCTACAAAGAACGACATTCAAGCTTCTTATTATTACATGCCCTTCATGGACTTCCACACCTAAAACCAGTATCTTTAACATCTTTTACAAGGATTTCCAATAAATATTTCCTTTTTAACCATAATCACAAAAGTTTATCTCCAACAACCAATTTCACCCATAACCCTAGCTCAAGTTGTCACATCATAATTTTCAAAACAAATAATATCTACTCTTTTATCTAAAACATTAAAATACTATCATCTCTACTATCATCCTAAAATAAAGAAGGTCACTAAGGGACTAAAGTACTAGCATCAGGAATATGAGTGATAGTTCTCAATTATGACTCTTATTTATCTCACTACTCAAGATGACACTTGTGGAGTAAGATAGGGTACAACTAGAATGAAATACTTAATATATCAAACACATAGATCATGAATAGAGGGTCATTCCAGCATAAATAATATCCTAACATAACATGAGTTCTTAAGACTAAGCATATTGAGAAAAATGATTTCAAATATAGAGAATTGTATAACATAAGGCTGGAATTCATAAATTTTGGGAATATAACTAAGACCATTTCTTGAATCTATTTCCTCTCATCCTAGGAACTGAGAATGGTTGAGTTGGCATAGAAAGTGTCAGTTTGGGCTTAGGCACGACATAATATGAATCTGTAACATATAAAAAGTATAACTTTTTTTAATAAGCATAATGTGAGACACCAGTTCACGAATCATGAGCATCATAACACAAAAATTGGGCCTTTAAACTCTTAGAGTAAAATTTGGATCATCGAGAGACACTACTGCTCCCAGTTCAAAGCATAGATCCTGGACATGATTCTTACATAAAGAGTGTGGACGACCTTCGATACTAACACAAATAAATAAGACTTAGGGAGAGCATACTCTTGGAAACCCTATGAGGAATATGATAGAATAAGAATTATTTTTATGGAACGCACCATAACTCTTTTCTGCACTCATCACCACTAAAAACTCTAGACTTTCTGTGATTCAACACCTTATCATCTTACCCTTAGCTTAAAGGTTGCTATTATAGGTCTAGGACCAATTATCTAAATAGTTTTATATGCATAACACTCAGTAAGATGAAGTATCACTACGCACATGAATGGTACCTTCGCCCTAATAAGCTATTATAGGCATAATACTAACTTCTTGCTATAGCATTCCTTTTAATAGTATTACTCTAAAATTCTTCTATCCTCCAATGCCATCATCATATAACTTACACTATTATGGTGTACATATCCATTCTCTCTAACACCTAACAATCTAACCTCCTATTCATAGTCCACAACATCACACTTCTAAACCCATATCCACCTTACTCAAAGAAATTTAAAATTATATTAAGAGGTTAACCTCATCTATCTAAAATATTCTCCTCAATTCAGTTTGTCAAAACACCATACTACATTTATCTAGCCTTGTTCACATGAAACAACTCAAGAACACTTTCTAGGAACATATAATACTTATAAACTTAAAACTTCTTCTAAATACATATTACTTGGGGTAAAACTTATTCTTATAAGATTAAGGCTCTTATTTATCTGATGATGGTCATAATTTATTACTTCAAACACTAGTTCTCATGTATATATATCACAATTACACATTTAAATTTTCTTGCAAGTTATCAACCTAAGATCTTGAACATATTTACCAAGCCTACTAAACCCATTTTCCACAAAGCTTGCATCACTATACTTGAGTTTCCATTCTTTTCACTATTGTCAACACCTAAAGTTTAAACTTAGAGTCTAGAAGCAACATGGGTTTCAAAAGAAACATCCCACATACTATACTAGTCCAATAAAATTTTACCAAATTAATCAACCTTAATATCCTACTCCAAATAACTACAGCTTACAAACACATTCTTCTTCACATATTACTACTACACCATAGTATTTATTACATATCTTCTCACATAAAAGACTGGCTTACAGCTTCTAGGTAAAATCAAGTAGCACTGGGTCTACAAAAACACCATGATAAGAATAGTCAAACTTTGTCCCACATCAATCTAATTAGAATCCATTAACATATTTTTATTTTTATTTTCACATATACTTACCCGTACATACTTTTCAATCACCATCGTGGTTATAAAAGCATAAGGAGCCTTTCTCGAAGAGCGACAAATTGAAACATAAATTTAAAAATTTCAAAACACTCCAAGTTTTAATTGCCAACTTATAATTGATCCTTGCTGCTATAATGACGGGACATCACAAGCTTCTTCCTTATTTCACATTATAAATCATTTTAACTAATCATTTTTTCTCTACTAAGCACCATAAAATCTAAATATTTGCTACACCTTAGCCAACACCATAAGAGTTTACCACCCCAACACTTACTTAATGGATACTTGACTTTAGCTATATTTTTTAGTTAATTAGTACCTCCAAATCTTTAGTTTAAATGCTTTTCATAACATATTTCTGGCTCTGGGATCATTATAATTCTTATAGCCTATAATACTCTAATTTATACTATCACTCAAGTGGCAACATTATCTTATTATTCAACTACATACCTTTCCCTTAAGCAAGTCATCTATAACAATGCTTTTTTGAAAAGATAAGAATACACGTCTTACCCTGACTCAACCACAAAATTTAGGGATATAGAGGTATATGCTTATATTAATGGGCTTTGATACACCAATGGACTTTTCTCAAGTCTCTGGGCTATTTTATAACTTTTTGATGACTTAATCAAAAATGATTGCATTGTTAGGATTCTAATATCTTTTACTTCTATCACCTAAAAACTGAGGCATGGTTAGAGGACTTATAGCAAAGTAGAAATCTGGATAACTTTCTTATAGAAAACTCTATTGCATGACTTTGACTATAAAAGAATGGGAAACATTTTCTAATTTCCTTATAGCATACCCTTCATAAGTGTGATGTGTTGCACACCCATAAAAGGACTCTACTTGATATGACTTCATAAATACCCAGGACCTTGAATCATGCTCTAATACCAAGTTTGTCATGACTCAAGCTCGTGATAGGCATCCCAGATCAACGAAGGCCTGAGAAACCCATTAGCATATCAACATAACATAGTCATAATAAAGTGTAAAATTTGGCCCATGAAATATGAAGTTCAACTAAAATAATAAATTAGAACCCAAGTCTTAAAATACAAAATAAAAACTTTATCAAACTCATTCTATGAAGCCTCAAACAATACGAATGAAAATCCTAAGCTGAAACATGGCTATGCGAAATACCATAAAACAAGATAGTCTTAGTCTAACTGAAAGAAAAGAAACATATGCCCTCCAAAATATGGATGGTTCGTCATTATCTAGATTCTACACCGAATAAATACTAATTCTACGTAGGGTTGTAGAAAAATGCTTCAAAACCTACATCATAAAAGAATGTAGCATCGAGGAAAGTCAGTATAAAGAGTATTGGCATGCAACCCAGGAAAAGGGAAAAAAAGTTTTATATAATCTTTCATAAAATTCATAACATAAACCAATCATAAAAAAAATAAGAAATAAGTTAATTAAAACATAAAGGAAATATTATCACTTGAAAAACTTTAATTTTGTAATATGTAGTTTGCACCGATATCTAGTAATCTACGGGATATATAAGTCTGGTCCATACCCAGTTGCCAAATCCTCAATCCATGTTTGTTGAATGCATTGAGATAGAATAATTGGACATCCATATCATCAACACAAACTATTATATAATTGCACAAAGCAAGCTTACATGGTCATCGATATTTTAGGACGGGACCTCCCCCTCATCGATGAATGTAGTTTCTGGTGTTGTGTCACAAGGAAAAAACCTTCTCGATGAACTACATAATTATCTTTAAGCATAAAATAAACCATTTTAATATTTATTCAAAGAGTATTTCATTAAGGCATTCACATATGGTACCGTCATACCAAGACTTGCAAGAAACGCATATCATGCCAACATCATGATCATTACACATTTAAGACTCCAAAATTCTACCTTTAAAATCATGAGCATAACCATAAGTGAGTTTCCCGTAACCATTTTAAAATTTTCTCAAAATACCATGTGTTCAATGATACAAAGGACGGAAAAAATATTTATATTTCTTATCCAACTCAAAGCTTTCAAGAGATTTAAAAATCATGGCTTAAATATTTATCCATTTAACAAAAATTTCAAAACATAAAGATTCTTCTATTTAAAGTAGTCATCTTAGTCTCAAAAACCTCAAATAAAAATTTAATCCTCCATTCATAAAGAAAGGGAATTTTATATCAACTTTTCATAAGCAAATCCTCAACCCTAGCTTCAAACCATCAACAACGTAAACATAAATCATAATTAAATTCATACTTTATAAAAGTAGTTAAAGTAGGGAGTGTTCAACATTTCTTTTTGATGGAAGGAATTTGGGAAAAGATGGAAACCTTAACCTTAAAGCTTGAACCGAAGTTGAATTGCCTCTTAGTCTTTCAGGGAAGAATGGAATATGATTTGGAGGAATGAATTACATAATTAGGGGTTTAAGGTCTTTTAGTATAGGTAGGGGATGATTGTAAATCAAGGAATATACTAAAATTCCCTTAAAATAACAATAGAAAATGTATTCATATCAGGCGGGAGGGGGGGTGCATGATGCGCTATCATAGCGAATGCCACAACTGCATGGCATGCTGCCCAACATAGAGGGTGAGGTAGAATGCCCTCCCAACTGGTGGCATGGAATGGAACCCCTATATTCACGTCTAAAACTTCCCTAACGTCACCTAACTCACCCCAAACTACTCCTTCTAAAGGTCATATAGACTCATTTTTACGCTCTAAAGGGGTATATCTAAGATAATGTCAACATCAAACATATTAAAGATTATCAAATCTATCAAGGTCTGGAATACCATAAACAATACATAACAAGCACGACATACATGGGTCATACCACAAAGTTTCCAAATTGAGTAGACATATAAATAGGAGAATTACGTATATCACAAATCAAGTCCTATCCCAAGGCAAAACTAACAGATACATGAGAATAAGTGAAACATGGATCAAAGAAAAAATACTAGACATCTGGTCATATACGAGAATAGTACATATAATGGTTTCGTTGGAAGACTCAGCAACAGTCTTTCTAGGAAATGCATAACAATAAGCTTTATGCTCAATGTGGGCAACCTCTATAGCAGGTTGTGCTCCATCTCTCTCTGCATTATCACCCCCTTGATTTCTACCAAGACCTCCTTGATGTTTACACACCCACCTTATGATCGACCCTCACCATTACCATTATCTCTACCACCTTTACTAGTAGGAATGTGAGACCCCAAAAACTTTTTAATCATTTTATTTTTAATCCTCTCAAATTTGTAACATAATTTTTTGGCTTAAATTATGATTAGGAATATTAAAAAGGTGTTTTAGGAAAGTTTTTGAATTTTTTAAAAAGGTTTGAGGCCGTTCTGAGACCCCGAGGTAGTAAGCCTCTATGATAGTGGTGTACCACACCACTTATCTTCCGCGATAAAGGGATGGCACAAATGTTAAGCTCCGTAATAGAGGCATTCCATGACATTATGTATTTTTCATTCATTTTTTGTTTTTCTCACTTGGGGTGAGGGGATTTTTGTACTTTTACCCCCTACATGACTTATAAACATAAAGTTGACCCTTTTTCTTCAGTTTTAAAAGGTCAAAAACTATAATTTTCCTCACAAACTCTCAACACAAGAAAGCTCAAGGGTTTTAAAGATAATTCATCATTCAACCTCCAAATTTCAATATCTCTTCGGGTTCTTTTATATTTCAAGCATGTTTTTCTTTTCTTGACTTGATTTTTACATTAAGGCATCAATTTATTAGTTATTTTATATGATTTAAATACAATGATGGCTCACTTGGCTTGAGTTATATTGAAACATACTTTTTATGATCTCATAGTAAATAAATCATATGATAAAAACCTCATAAATCATCATAAACAACTCAACTTTTCAACTCAAGATTCGGAGTGACTCGGTAATTCAAGAAACTTAACTCTATTGAACATGGGAGGTTTTTATAACCGACATAAACCATGTGAGCTACATGGAGTCCAAAATTTTTCCCTCCTAAGGAGAGAACCCCACATTGGCGGGAGCGCATACTTTTTCCAGGGAGTACAACCTCAATTTAGTGATCACAATCTTATACTCGGCCTCTGGACCACAAATATCAATACCAATCCTACGGTGGCACATAGTTTCGGGGGAAATGCCATATTTTCCGCTCGGTGCTAAATACTACTCCCAGACACAAGCTCAAAACGGATTAGGAAATCCACCTCAAACATCACAAGGGTCTACCATAAAGATCAAATCAAATCTCTTTCTCATTTATCAAATCATAATCAATTTGTGGATTCCTAACTCGACTCAAATCAAATCAATCTTTCTCAATATCAAAATGTATCAATTCATTAAATCATGGCAACATCAATAACTTTGAAGAAATGTCAAGACTCATTGTAACAACTCAATCTCATGAATCAATATACTCAATAATTCTATTTACCATAAGGAAGCTTAAAGCTTGACACATATCTTGAAAGCACTTGAAA
>NC_061121.1:94389443-94516074 GCF_002878395.1 Capsicum annuum
TCATCAATTTGTGGATTCCTAACTCGACTCAAATCAAATCAATCTTTCTCAATATCAAAATGTATCAATTCATTAAATCATGGCAACATCAATAACTTTGAAGAAATGTCAAGACTCATTGTAACAACTCAATCTCATGAATCAATATACTCAATAATTCTATTTACCATAAGGAAGCTTAAAGCTTGACACATATCTTGAAAGCACTTGAAATATCAACTCATGGTAGAAATATGAAATTCACAATATAAAATATCAAGTCATAACTTGGGAATAGTAAAATAATCATGTATAACAAAACTTGAACAATTTATATTCTCATAGTCTCATGATGAAGTAATTTGGGTATAAACCCACTTGAAAAATCATATAAATCCATAATAGAAATCAAAGCTTTGGCCACAAGAACAAAAAGATTGCTCTTGTTCAAAACCCCACATACGTTACTCTTTGAAATTGGATTAATTCTAGTGCTTGAGACTCTATATGGACTTGTAATAAATGACTCTCGAAGCCCACACTATGAAAAACTTGGTTCTTGAAGAAATCTTGAAGATTTATGGATGATTTTTGGAAGATTAATGTTCTTGAATGAAACCCTAGATATATTTTCTTAAGAGAATTGGAAGAGAAAATGAAGAAATCAGGGTTTGGATGGGGATTCTCATATATATAGGGGCCTCCAAAACATGGGAAAAGATCAAAATACCCTTGCAAAAACGTCCTTTAATTGCTGAAATATCGTCAAAAAATGGGTAGAATTTATGACTTTCTGGTTAAGGTTGACATTTTGTGACAAGCCGTCAGACTTGTGACAAGTCGTCACACAATTTCCAGGCTGACACGCTGGAGTAAAATAGGCATAACTTTTCTCTCCGACACCGGATTTGGGTAAAATTAGTACCGTTGGAAAGCTAATTCAATTATCTATCTGTTAGTAGGTCATGAACTCAAAATTTCTTAGTGTAACAAGAGATATGCTCATTTGAAGTTGACTATGCCAAAATCCTTCTCAAGAATTCAATCGGTAAGGGATGTTTTGATTCACCTAATCGCTAGGACATCTTTGAGGCCTTAATACACATCACCATGGATCAGAAAAAACAACCAAAGAACTATAATTTATTTCTCATGAGCTTGAGTCGTGGTGGCACTATTGGTTAGAGTTTTCGGGCTATTACAATATCTTCCCCTTGGAAACATTTGTTCCCTAATGATGCTAGATAGCCCAAGAAGAAGAACAAAAGGAGGACGTATAGCTGGAATGACTCACTCAAAGGACTTACTTCACTCTATACCTTCAGATACTATACAAAATGCACAAATTCATGATGGAAGTAGACACACAGCTGAATTTTTAATAAGAAAGGGGGAGAAATTAAGAAAGAATGGTACCTTCTGCTCGCTCCGAACTTATAGAAAAGAGGTGAGGATACTTGAATCGCATATCAGCTTTGGCTTCCCAAGTAGCACCCTCAACAGATTGATTTTGCCAAAGCACTTTAACCAAAGGAACTTCTTTATTCCTTAGCCTATGGATCTGAAAATCCAAAATGTCAACCGGAATCTCCTTGAATGAAAGGCTATCCTAAATATCTAAGCTTTCGGAGCCACGACATAATCACCAATACACTTCTTAAACATAGAAACATGGAATACTGGATGAATGCTAAACAATTCTGTGGGTAACTCCACCTCATATGCTACTTTCCCAATATGGCTCAGAATCCTGTATGGACCAACATAACGAGGACTAAGCTTTCCCTTCTTCCCAAATCTCTTCACCCCTTTCATGGGTGAAACCTTCAAGTACACCAAATCATTAACATTAAACTCAAGGTCTTTTCTTGTCAAATCTGCATACGACTTCTGACGACTTTGAGCGGTCTTCAATCTTTCTCGATTCAACTTAAATTTTTCCATAGCCTCGAACACAGCATCAAGCCCAATCATAGTTGCTTCTCCTACTTTACACCAACCTATAGGTGATCTACATCTTCTCATATACAAAACTTTGAATGGGGCCATCTGAATACTAGCATGGAAACTATTATTATACGTAAATTTGATCAATGGAAAGTGCTCATCCCAACTACTTTTGAAATCAAGTGCACATGCCCTCAACATGTCCTCCAAAGTCTAAATAGTCCTCTCAGCCTGACCATCAGTCTGCGGCTGAAAACCGGAACTCAAATGAACTTGGGTACCAAAACCCTTCTGAAAGGCTCTCCAAAACTATGAAGTAAACTAAGTACCCCTATCTGAGATGATAGACAAAGGAACTCCATGTAATCTGACTAACTCACGGATATACAATCTAGTATAATCCTTAGCTGTATAAGATGAATTCATTGGCAAGAAATGAGCTGATTTAGTCAATCGGTCTACAATAACCCAAATCGAATCATGATGATGATGAGAAGGAGGTAAACCAATTACGAAATCCATATTCACTTCTTCCCACTTCCAAGTAGGAATGCTAAACTCTTGCATTACACCACCGGGCCTTTGGTTCTCTTCCTTAACCTGTTGACAAGTAGAACACTTTGCCATAAATCCTGCTATGTCTTTCTTTATACCGTTCAACCAACAGATTTCCCACAAATTACGGTACATCTTGGTAGTACTGGGATGAATAAAATATCGCGTGCCATGCGCTTCATCTATAATTCTCTTCCTTAGATCATCAACATCGGGAATACACAATCTATCCTACAATCTCAACACACGGTCTGCCCCTTGGGAGAAAATCTCTACCTTTTGGTCCTTAACTGACTCCTTCAGTCTGACAAAACTAGGATCCCTGTCTTGCTTCTCTTTTACCTCTGAGACCAAAGAGGACTCAGAACTACTCTGAACTAAGATACTCCCTTCAGCGAAATCAAGCAATCTAACACCTAACCTATCCAAACAATGTACATCATGAGCCAATTCTTTCTTATCGTTCTGTACTTGAGCTACACTACCCATAGACAACCTACTAAGAGCATCTGCCACAAAATTATCATTGCTCGGGGTGATACAACATACTCCTATCGTAGTCTTTTAACAACTCTAACCATCTTCTTTGCCTAATATTCAACTCCCTCAGTGTAAACACATACTGCAAGATTTTGTGATCAGTAAACACATCAATATGAAAACCATACAAATAATGTCTTTAGATTTTCAAAGAAAAAACTACAGCTGCTAATTCAAGATCATGGGTTAGGTAATTCTTCTCATGAGGCTTCAACTGTCTAGAGGAATAAGCTATAGCTTTACCCTTCTGCACCAACACACAACCCAAACCAACTCTAAAAGTGTCACAATACACCATAAAACCATCAGTACCATTGGGTAAAGCTAACACTGGGGCTGAAGTGAGTCAAATCTTCAACTCCTGAAAACTCTTCTCACAGGCATCTGTCCACTGGAACTTAACTTTCTTTTGGGTCAATCGGGTCATAGGAGATGCAATGGAAGAGAAGCCCTTAATAAAATAATGGTAGTAACTAAATAAACCCAAGAAACTCTTAATGTCAGATGAGGAGGTAGGTCTAGGCTAATTCTTTATAGATTTTGTCTTTTGGGGATCAACTCTAATGCTTTCGCGGAAACAATATGACCCAAAAAAGCAACTGACCTTAGCCAAAATTCACACTTGCTAAATTTAGCGAATGATTAATGATATCTAAGAGTTTGCAAGACAATTCTAAGATGGTCGGCATGATCATCCTCTCTTTGGGAATACACAAGAATATCGTCTATGAATACAATGACAAACATATCAAGATATTGCTTGAACACTCAATTCATGAGGCCCATGAAGGCTACTGGAGCATTGTCTAACCCAAAGGACATAACAAGAAACTCAAAGTAACCATAATGGGTTCGGAAGACTGTCTTTGCAATATTACTCTCTCTCAATTTTAGCTGATAATAGCCGGATCTAAGGTCTATCTTTGAGAAATAACTTGCACCCTGTAGCTGATCAAATAAATAATCGATTCTAGAAAAATGGTACTTGTTCGTGATAGTTACCTTGTTCAGTTGACGGTAGATAATGCACATACGAAATATACCATCTTTCTTACGCATGAATAGAATAGGTGCACGCCATGAGGAAACACTAGGTATGATATAGCCTTTGTCTAAGAGATCTTTGAGTTGCTCCTTCAACTCTTTAAGATCTGCGGGAGCGATATGGTACGGAGAAATGGAAGTAGGCTGAGTGCCGAGAAGGAGATCAATCTCAAATTCTACTTCGTTATCAGGTGGGACCCCTAGTAGTTCTTTCAAGAAAACATCGGGAAACTCATTAACAATGCTAACTAACTGAATAGTCGAAGTCTCAAAATTGAGGTCTTTAACTCGAACTAGGTGATAGATGCAACCCTTGGAAATCAACTTCCTAGCTTTGAGGTAAGATATGAAATGGCTCTTCAGAGTTACAAAACTCCCGAACCACTCAAAAATGGGCTCGTCAGGAAACTGAAACTTAACCACTCGGGTACGACAATCTATTGACGCATAGTATGAATGAAGCCAACCAATACCCAGAATGACATCAAAATCAACCATATCTAGCTTAATCAAATCAGTACATATGACCCGATGAAGGACAGTGATAGGACACTTCTTATACACTCGCTTAGCAATAATAGATTCTCCTACCGGGGTAGAAACCAAAATAGGCTCAAGAATTTGTTCAGGGTCCATCTCAAAATTTACAGCAACCAGAGGTATCACATAAGAGAAACTTGAACCGGGGTCCATCAATACAGACACATAAAAATAAAAGACATAGAGCATACCAGTGACAACATATGGAGAGTCCTCCTACTCCTGAAGAGGTATTATAGCATAGAAGCAATTCTGGCGTGAACCGCCAGTTATACTAGAAGAGGCACCCTAAGGAGGAACTGCGCAGACTATGGGAGCGGGGACACTGGTAGCCTGACTCTGGGGATGAGCATCTAGACTCCCCTGTCTAGCATAAGGATAATCTCTAAGTCGGTTTCCTAACTTGACACAACCAAAGTAACCCCTCTAATCAACAAACCACTCGCCAAAATAATCTCTACCACACTTGGCACATAAAGGAGGACGAGGTCTTTTACTTACACTTTCCTGAGACCTGGATAGGATAGGCTTGTTCCCATGCTCCTACCTACTTCTAGGTGTGGAAGTATTAACTGAGGAAGGCACGGACATAAAGAAACATCTCTAGAATTGAGGGAGGTTCCCTTCATGGAATTTGGACTGACCGAATCTCTGCTGCTCTGATCTAGCTCTTTTATTCCCTATTACTTTTTCCCTCTCTTTCACCTTATCAGCTTTAATCTTTTGGGCATGTATCATCAACCAAGAAAGGTCCATCTCCCTATTAAGCATAAAAGATCTACACTCTTTCACAACGTAACTCAATATGCCGGTCACGAACTTACTCATGATGGTCCTGGAGTCAACCATCATACTAGGAGCATATTTGGATAACTAATTGAATCTAAGACAATACTCCTTAACAGTTATGGAGCCTTGGCTCAAATTTATGAATTCTTCTATCTTTGCTTCCCTCATCTCAAGAGGAAAGAATCTGTCCAAGAACACATCCTAGAATAACTGCCAAGTCATGGGAGCGCCATCCTCCCCTCTACTCTTCCCCCACATCTCCACCCAATCATATGCAACATCTTTCATTCGATAAGGAGCCAATTCAACACTCTCCTCCTCAATCACGTGCATAATCTGGGTGATATTTCTTACCTCATTCAAGTATATTTGTTGGTCTTTACCTACCTTCGTCCCATAGAACTCAGGCGGATTCATCTGTATAAAGTCATGAACTCGAGCTGTAGTAGAATTATTCTCTTGCAGAGGTGGAACAGTAGCCTGGGATTTTGCTTGAGCATTGGCGGTAATTGCCTGGGCTAGCACCTGAAAAGTTGCCCAAAATTCTACATGAGACACATGCTCGTTTAAGGTATCAACGGGTTGAGGTTGCTTGTTGTTTCTACGAGCTCGACGAGGAGGCATTTTTTGTTATAAAAAAGCACGAGTTAATTACATATAAGGAGATAGTTGTAGGCTCAATAAACTTTGGAAAGAAAGAAATGACTTTACCTAAAACATTCCATAGCCTCTTGCTCAAAGATGCGGCGCGCTACACACCGATGATCAAGACTCTACGTAATGCGGTTTGTCATACTCCCTAGAATGTAGGACTACTTAAACGTTAGGCGCTCTGATACAAAGATTTGTAACACCCTAAAATTTCCATCTCAAGACGTCACACGGTGCTTAGAGCTACAAGTAGCCCCAAGTTAACCCTCAGAGCCATACACTACCTCAAGGAACTCAATTCAACAATAGTAATGCATAATAAAGAGATATATCACATAGGGTTTAAGAGAGATACTGGAGAATACTAAACTGTACAACCAAAGTATATATTGAATGTCTATATATACCATCCCTCTAATCTGACAAAGCCTCTATACATCAAAATCAAGGAGCCTTTGGGACAAACCCCCAACTGACTCAACAGTACTGAAAGCCATAACAACAAAATGATATCACAAAAATGTAAACACGGTCCTCGAACCATGAGGACTCACCACTGAGGAAATGTAGTGAGGCACCCAAATATCGCTAACGCGGCTGCGGCTGAGTACCTGAACCTACATTATGAGAAAATGTAGCCCATAGGAAAAATATGGTTCAGCATTTTGGAACGTACTAAGTATGTGGGGGTGCATGCAACAGTGTAAATATCATCATCAATTTCATGAAAATATGCATATATACAATGATGGCTTACTTGGCTTGAGTTAGATTGAAACATAATTTTCATGCTCTCATAGTAAATAAATCATATGATAAAAACCTTATAAATCATCATAAACAAATCAACTCTTCAACTCAAGATCGGAGTGAGTCGGTAATTCAAAAAACTCAACTCTTATGGACATAGGAGGTTCTTATAACCGACAAAAACCATGTAAGCTACATGGAGTCCAACATTATGCTCTCCTAAGAAGAGAACCCCACATTGGTGGGAGCGTCGTACTTTTTTCAGCGAGTACACCCTCAATTTAGTAATCACAATCTCATACTCAGCCTCTGGCCCACAAATATCAATACCAATCCTACGATGGCACGTAGTTTTAGGGTAAATACCATATTTCCTGCTCGGTGCTAAATACTACTCCCAGACACAAGCTTAGAATGCCTTAGGAAATCCACCACAAACATCACAAGGGTCTATCATGAAGATCAAATCAAATCTCTTTCTCATTTATCAAATCATAATCAATTTGTGGATTCCTAACTCGACTCAAATCAAATCAATCTTTCTCAATATCAAAATGTTTCAATTCATTAAATCATGGCAACATCAATAACTTTGAGGAAATATCAAGACTCATTGTAACAACTCAATCTCATGAATCAATATACTCAATAATTCAATTTGTCATAAGGAAGCTTAAAGCTTGACACATATCTTGAAAGCACTTGAAATATCAATTCATGGTAGAAATATGAAATTCTTAATATTAAATATCAAGTCATAACTTGGGAATAGTAAAATAATCATATATAACAAAACTTGAACAATTTATATTCTCATAGTCTCATGATGAAGTAATTTGGGTATAAACTCACTTGCAAAATCATATAAATCGATAATATAAATCAAAGCTTTGGGCACAAGAACGAAAAGATTGCTCTTGCTCAAAATCCCACATAACTTAATCTTTAAAATTGGATGAATTCAAGTGCTTGAGACTCTATCTGCACTTGTAATAAATGATTCTCGAAGCCCACACTATGAGGAACTTGGTTCTTGAAGAAATCTTGAAGATTTATGGATGATTTTTGGAAGATTAATGTTCTTGAATGAAACCCTAGATATATTTTCTTAAGAGAATTGGAAGAGAAAATGAAGAAATTAGGGTTTGGATAGGGATTCTCATATATATAGGGGCCTCCAAAATATGGGAAAAGATCAAAATACCCTTGCAAAAACATCCTTTAATTGCTTAAAAAAATAGCTGACGACATTTGTGACAAGTCGTCACGAAATGTCGTCACAAAAAGGGTGGAATTTATGACTTTCTGCTTAAGGTTGATAATATTTTGTGACAAGTCGTCACAAAATGTTGGAATTTGTGACTTTTTCCTTAAGATGACGACATTTTGTGACAAGCCGTCAGACTTGTGACAAGTTGTCATAGAATGTCGTCACACAGTTTCTAGGCTGACACACTAGAGTAAAATAGGCATAACTTTTTGCTCCTATACCAGATTTGGGTGAAATTGGTACCGTTGGAAATCTAATTCAATTATCTATCTGTTGGTGGGTTATGAGCTCAAAATTTCTTAGTGTAACAATAGATATGCTCGTTTGAACTTGACTATGCCAAAATCTTTCTCAAGAATTCAATTGATAAGGGATGTTTTGATTCACCTAATCACTAGGACATCTTTAAGGCCTTAATACACATCACCCTTGATCAGAAAAGAACCAAAACACTATAATTTATTTCTCATGAGCTTGAGCCATGGTTTCACTATTGGTTAGAGTTCTCGAGGTATTACACACTCTCTCTTAAAGTGACCTGCAACACCACAATGGTAACATCCTACTCAAGATAAAGCCGACTTTTAGAAAGTACGAAGCCCCTTGGCCTCTAATACTCTGCGACTGAGAAGAGACCTTAGCTATAACAACAATAAAAGCTGACAATGCTGACTTAATAGGGCGAGTTGGGTAGGCCTGCTAACCAAGTCCTTTAGAGAAAGACCCACTGATATTCCCAAAATTATGGGATTTCTTAGCTAATATCTCAGCTTGACCCACTTGCATCACCCTTTCTAACTTCTTACATAATTTCAGACCTTATTAATCCCCTTCCCTGCATAAGTCATATGCACAGACAAGATCTAAAGATCATAATTCAAACCCTTGACATTGAGTCAAATCCTTTTCTCTTCAGTAGCCAACAACTCAGTAGCATAGTAAGACAAAGCATGGAACTTAGCCTCAAACGCCGCAATAGATGTGTTACCCTTCTCCAATACCAAAAACTCATCATTCTTATTATAATGGAGAGAACAAGATGCATACTTATCTAAGAACAAAACATGAAGCTATTCCTAATTCAATGAAAGTAAAATTGGTGATTGACATTCAATATATGCCCTTCATTATTGCTTTCCATCCTTCTCTAATAGAAAAGTCACATACTCAACTTTATGTTATTTCACAATACCCATCTTATATAACCTCTCATAGCAGTCAATGGTGAACTCAAAAGCATCTTCCAACTCAATATCTTGGAATTTTAGAGGTTTCATCTTTAAAAATTTTGTTAACAACTTATATTCCATACCATTCATCATCAAACCCAAAATTAAATGTAGAAAAACATTAGCCCCTAAAGCCTCATCCATTCTAGATCTATAGAAACAATAGGATGAAAACTTAAAATCTAAACAACAAGCATGGTAGGGGTAGCTCCAGTACCTGCCAACCAACTCAGAAAAGCTAACACCTATTGAATAACCCAGTTGGTACCTCTACTTTGGGCTCTATTACCTTTTTCTCGACTGTTTCCATCTCTTCTAAATGATCCTAAGGTAAGGGAGGTAATACTAACCTTTCAAGGGTTTGGTCAGTCATTGTTTGAGCTCAATCTTAGCGAGGGTAGCTCATTCTATCCTTTCCCTACCTCTCCCTCTCACTCATCATCTTTCTTTTATGGATGGATTCATAGCTAGAGTAGCCAGTATAGGGCCTACTGGTCAGGCTCTATTTTATAGTAGACACTATCTGTGAACAAATGAGCAAAGGAAATTAGACACTAATTTGCATCACTAGATTCCAATTTGAATTAAGTCATAACATGGAAAAATAAAGAATGACAATTTTTCTAAAGTCATATATCTTTCCAAAGAAAAGTACAAATGTCTCTGTACCATTTCGCAAGACTCTACTAAACATATTTTGGTATACTAAGATCAACAAATCTATGCTTTGATACCAACTTTTCATGACTCAAACTTGTCGTGAATGGCACCCACACTACTTATCTAATGGGAGAACCATCTACGCCAAAACTATCATCTTATAATCAATACTTAGAAGAGTCAATGAACTAATCCATTAAAAGATATTCAAATTCAAAAGAAAAAACGTAAGTACAACTTGTTGCAAAACATTGCACTTAACAAAACCATCCTTAAAACCTAAAATTCATCTGTTCCAAAATATCTAAGATTGTTAAGAAGGGGATGAATCTCCAAAACTAAGAAAATTCATAATTCCCAAAACAAAGAAAAAGTCATAAGAGAAAGAGTTCATAGCAGCCTGAGTATGCTGCTCACAATGAAATCTGATTCAGCTACAGGAATAACAAGTGAAGTCTCATAGGAGCTACTGAAGCGTTGTACTCAACAAGTAAGAGAAGATATATAATTAACATACAAGAAAACAATAGTGTACTGGCTGGGTTATTTGGCTAACCCAAGATGATAATATGAGCATATAACTAATACATAGTACAAAAAGTTAATCCATGCTTATTCCAACCTACTCTATCATAAAGACTATCAATTAGCAATTTAGGATTACAAGAAACAAGTCAAGTCATTTACCGCAAAGTCAAATAATTCAAACCAACTCAAAAACCATTCAAGACAAATTAAGTAATAATTAAATATATAAATACATTCCTCAGTTCATACATGGAACCATCAAACTCACCTAAACCTCATACATACATATTATGGCTATAATAACCACTCTCTATCCATAATCTGCAGGGGATAAATTTTGACCATGTACTAAATCCCTAGACACAAGTGTCTACCAAAATTATTCCACCAATAATCCAAGAGAATGTTTAAAATATCAGAACATTTCTCATTTAACAACAAGATTGGTCAAATCATACACCAAGAACAAAATCATTATATTGAACACAGCAAAAAACATACAGTAACAAGCCAAACTAAGAATTAGGTAACATACACATATATTACAAACTGAATTAAATTATACCATCATCAACTACCTCGAACCAAGCTTGCAAAATAGTAAGAAAAACCCATTGATTGTATACTCAATTTACCCCTAGCATCATAAAACCAAGGAAAGTCAGCCCTTCACACTTCCCAAACTATGCAAACTAGCAGTTCTAAGGCTAGATTATTGATTATATAGTTAATAGGGGGTGAATTTCTTACCTTAACAATGAAATATGATGAAACACTTGTGGTTTTTTACCCAAATCACCACTTCTAAAGTCCCAAAATTTTTTTGGAAAAATAAATTATTTTTGGGTGTTTTGAAATAAATCAGCAATTTATGGCGCTATAGCATCCCTTTGGTCGTGTTGACAGCCGCCATAATGGGAATTTCCCTGAATCTAAGATTTTTTCTACAGTAACATGCATGTCGCTATAGACAAATAACTTGATTGTGTCCAACCATACACTTAAGTGTACATGGTTTAGTAAGTAATAAAGTGGCTCTTGTGAGCCAAATATCGATTCCATAGGGACTTGATGTTTAGCAGACAATCCAATTTAAGTATTACTATTGAAGTTAAATGAGTGTGATTTGTAATCAAAGAGAGTTTCAAGTTTGTTAAGAAAAAAGTAACAACAAACAATGGAAATTAAAAGTGTTGTAAATAATAATTCAGAGAGTTCTAGGGACAAGGCATCTTGAATGATCATGTAAATATTAACAATCATGTTGGTTAAGCTATCCATCTTAGTTGTTGATTAATGAGGTTAATTTATGATAGACTAAGCCTCTACCAGTTTATTTATATTATCCTCACAACTACATAATTTAGCAGGGATGTGGAAACTAACCCAAACTCATTTATATTACATCTTGTATTTGAGTCAAATGGGGTAAATTACGTATATTCCTATCCTAACCGCGAATCTTAACTTTAATTCATCTAAAAGACAAGAACTCATTACTTATCTTCTACATTCAAAAAGAATGTTACTCCTTATAGGCTCACAAGGGAAATATAGATGTATTCTAATAGGCGTGAATCAATAGAATAGTGAGTACCAGAACATAAGAACAACAAAATATGATATGTAACATTAACCAACTTGAATGAATGCTAAGAAATCATGTTTGTAAAATAAACCCTAGAAGTAAGGTTATTATCCTCTCATAGTCATACAAATGATCACCGTTAATAAATTCATAAGTAAAATTTCACAAAAACTAAAATTTAAAGAAAGAAAAACCCTAACATAGAGTCGCCTTCTCCTCACTCCAAATGTGTGTTGTTCAAAGATGTAATATAATGGTCTCGGGCATATTTATATGCTCAAAGCACCAATATGCACCCAAATTTAGACTTCGTTCAAGAACTTTTGTATGAATTCTTAAGTATAATTCAGTTTTTATTCTGTTTCGTGCCTAATGGATATGATTAGTACTTTCAGGTTCAAAATCATGAAGAATTGAGCATAATTGGATACAATGAGGATTTGAAAGGAGTGAAGAAATGTAAGGGAGTGAAATTAGGATGAAAAATGGAAGCTGGAAAGTAGGAATCCTCATTTGAAGACACTCTGCATCGCTTGGATCAACAAAATAACAATGGTCAAAATTCGGGAGGACAAATCGGGAATATTTTTAAGTGTTTTGTCTCAGCTATAAAAGGAAAAATCCAAGATAATGTGGAGAAATTTTTTTGGAGGATAGCAGCGGCAAAAAAGCAAAAATTTCTCTCTTTTAGGGTTTTTAAACATTCTTTTGAATTTCTTTACTTCAAGATTTGTTTTGGGTATGATTTATTACTTATTTTGGATGATGAATTGAAACATGAGTATCTAAACACCCTATTTCTGGGGTTGAGGCTAAGAACATGATTTCTTTTTAATAATTTTTATTCATAGTTCTTTTTGGATCATCATCTGGGTTGATCTTAATTTCTTAAGCTTACTATTTTAATGGTTGGCCACCATTCGAATAAATTTATATTTCTATGTGAATCCGGGAGGAGAATCATAGGATAGAAATAAGAAATTAGGGAGCAAAGTTCTTATTCTTTTATAAAATAAGAGATTTGAATTAGCATCTAGGATATGGATATACCTAGTTGCCTTGCTTGGTTCACTTGCAAGGAGGAAACTTCATGAATCTAGAAGATTTGTTGTAACTCTGTGGGAGTTGTAGTTACAACATTCAATAGATAGAAGATTTGAGATCGGGAGAACAAGATCGTGGCATAACCCATGCAAACCATCAACCCGATAACCAATTAGACTATGATAAGAATAGAAAATTGAATGATTGTTCAAAATACCTCAACCCTAGAATCGTCCTCATTATTAATTACAACCGCTGCTTACTTTGCTTTAGTCATCATTAATTATTTCTTGTTTAGCAATTTACATTTTATTTGTAGAATCAAACTAATCTTGATACCATCAAACACTTAATACTAAATTGTCTTGAACTAAAGATAGAATAAATTTCTAGTTTATTGATCCTCGAGGGAATGATATCTGACTGTCTAAGTCATTATATTACTTGCACGATCACGTACACTTGCATGTGCGTAGAGATGCAAAAAATGTGGCTAAGTACTTTTTATATAGTTCTTTAGAATGTCCAAAAGATGCACCAAACTGAATATAAGTGTTGAACACTTTGCCTTCAACTTAAACCAAGCAAAACACCATATTTTAGATTTATTTTTTTTAGGGGGGAAGGGGTGCATCGCTTGGACTATAGTATGGACAAAGGGGGGTGAGATGTAGGAATATAGAATGTCCAAGGAAGTTTACCCTCACCCTATATTGTGTGATGAATGTCCCCCTCCCATGATATGGGGGGTGCAGTGCAAGGCTGCCTCCACAAGGTGAGGTTTCACCAAATCTCCGCTCGTTTCTTATCGTCTATTTATTTCTTATTTTCTCACTCCTTGTGGATTGTTTGTGGGTTGCATTTAGATTACACATATTCTCCAAAGGTCTGCTAAAACAACTCAAAATAAACATTAGACCACACAACACATTAAATATCATCAAAGTATATTAGAACAAGCATACCGTAGGCTAGCCTAACTAGATTTCTCGTCTAAACTCTATTTCATTCTTTTGGATCTTGAATTGTTTTAAATCCACCTTAAACACTCTAAACATATGAATTATCAAATAATATACACACTTTAAACTTCATTAATCACACCAATTTATCCATAAAATTAAGTTAAATATTTGTAGATAATGACACTTAGATGTATAAATACGCCTTAGATCACCACCCCACACTTAAAGCTTTGTTCATCTTCAAAAAACTCCTTACACTAATAAAAACCAATAAAAACTCTAACATCACTATTTGAACTAAGACACTAGATCTAGAACTACAAAGACTACATGAATAGCATGTTTCACACTATGCATGTCATATTATGATTGAAAAATGCGTGAATACTACTTTAAGACTTTCTATCCTTGAGAATTAACTCAACCAAGTTGGAAAGCTCATGCATATTACTAAAAAAAGAGATCATATAAATCACCTATATATGATTAAACATATGCCCTTACCACAAGAGAGTCACCCATATTCACTCACAAATATGTACTACATCACAAGAATAGGTGTAGAATCAAATTCCACTCACTCTCATAAACAATTCACATGTCACATAAAATGAACTATAAGCTTGGCCTTAATGTAGCTAATATCACAATATCAAAGTTCAGGCTCAAGTAGGACATTAAGGATTGTAATGCAGGCTAAGAGATAGATAGGAACTATTTTGGCCAGTAATAGTGAGTATTTTCCCTAAGCGCTTCAATACATCACAATTTACATTAAACTCTTCCCAAACCTATCTATTTTTCACCACTTTTATCTTCCCACTTCTCTTTCTTTCCCCATCTCTTTAAGCTAGCTTACACATCTTTAGTAGGGAGTATTTTTCATGAACACATTATTACACTTCTTTTGATCAATTTTATTTTTATTAAAATACTCTACCGCAAGACATAAAATTTTTCAACACACCAATATCTATTAGTTTGGGGTTTCACATTCACTTTTTTTCTTTTTTTTCACTTCTTTTCCATTTTAATTCTTCCACTAAAGCGCTTTAGGAGTTTTGGATCAAATTATGGTCAATTGAAAGAAATGGAATAAGCTACATATGAGGCTACAAAAGAATATGCTAAATGCTCAATGAGGCTAACTAAGGTCCTACAGAAATGGTAGGTATAAAAGGTATAAAACATGGCTATCAAAACATGTCCATATCATCTCCTAAACTGAACATTCTTTATGTTGTTTTGCATACACACCGAGAAAGTTCTAGATATCAATATGAAAACATGGATTATAATAAAAACCTCAACACACATGGCACATGCTTAACTCAAGATGGATCTGTATATAATCTCAACCAAGCAATTGGATGTGTTCAAATTTTAAGCCAAAATCGCACAAGAGTCAGCTAAAGAACCTAGGTTTCTCACAGAAATTCTATTTTCTCATCATGCCTTAGAATTCATCACAACTTGCAACAAGTAATCATATGTAGAACCTAGATAGAGCATCTCTATTTATTCTGAATGACAAAAATTTCAAAACTACTCCTAAAATAAAAAAGGATACTAGTTTCAAAGGGCTCCCTCTCAAAAAAGATCCAAAAAGAAAAATCACGGGATGGGTGAAGTGTGCTTCTACTAAATGGACAAACCAAAAAAAACCTAAAACTAACAATGATAAATCCTTTTTTAATTTTTTAAAATTTAGTCAAAATTTACAAATAAATCAAAATGAAAATCCTATAATGCACTTTTCCCAAAACAAATACAAAGTTTCCCCACCCCACACTTAAAATCATACTTTGTCCCAAAAGTTTAAATCAAACTACGTACAAAGATTAGAAATGATCCAGGAGGCTTGTAGACCTAGCTAGTAGCATATCACTTTCTTAATATCCATCAAAGAGGACTGGGACTTTATTCTTATGCTTTCATCATGCTCCTTATCTTGGATTCAGGTACTCAGACTTCCCTTAATCTGCAAAACAAATAAACCAAAATAAAAATAAAGGTGATACTATATAAAATGTCATGTCATGATTCACATCACAACCATGGGTTTATTTCCATGCAGCACCTGATTAAATATCATGAAACAACTTACATCACAACCATCATTCACAATCTCTAGTCTTTTCTTACCTTCTAACCATAATTTTCCTCTCTTCTTTACTCTAGCAATAATACCATCAGAATTTATAGCTTTACCACTTTTCTCACATTGTGTAGGATCACATGAAAACTTTTCTAGCACATGCTTAGCCATCACTTCGAGCAACTCCATGAGAGATAGTTTGAAAAGGAATGTGTAAATTTGCACTCCTCCACCCCAAACTCATCCACTTCTACCATTGTGATCATGCATAAATATCTATAGTATGAGGGTGTATTTAGTGATTTAAATACTTTTAAGACAACCTCTTCATTATTCAATCTTATTTTAAGCATTTTCTCTTTAACATCGATCAAAGCTTTACTAATAGCCAAGAATAGATGTCGAAACATAATTGGTACCATTTTATCTCCCTCATAGTCAAGACCAGTAAAGTTAGAAGGAATAATGAACTTACTAATCTTAATGAGAAAATTCCCAATGATTTTGTTGGGGACCACTCTAGTTCTACTTGTCATCTTGAACATAATTGTACAGGGTATTGGCTTTCTTTAACCCAAAATTTTAAACACAAAAGGAGGCATCAAATTGAGGCTTACCCCTAAATTTATCAAAGATTAAACAACATCACTTTTATGAATATATATAGGGAGGATGAAACTCCCAGGGCCTGTGAGCTTTTTGGGAATCTAGCTCATAACAATAGAACTACACTCTTCTGCAAGTGTTATAATCTCTATATCACCAAGACTACTTTTATTCGTCACCACATCCATCAAGTACTTATCATACTTGGACATTTCTTACAAAACATCTAACAAAGGAAGACTAACGTGTAGATCTTTGAATATTTCAAAGAACTTCTTAAAACAAACATCCTCTTTGGCTTTCTTAAGCTTTGAAGGAATTGTGGTGGTGGTCTAAATTGATAATTCTCAATTGGCCATTCAGTTGTGTACTCAGACTTCTCATTTTCTTAATCTTCCTTGGATTCAACTTGTTTTTTTTGTTTTCTTAGGTATGCTCAACTCATCCTGCACCTCATAATCTTTCTTTAGAGATACATCAATCAAATCTCTACTAGTCCTCAAGGTGATTTCCATAATTTGATTGGATTTAGTTCTAAATCACTATGAGAGACCCTAGGGTCTCATGTTTTGTGCATAATCTAACTTACCCATTTGTGTATCTAATTCTTTTGAGCCAATTGTTGCTCTTTGATTTCTGTAGGTGTTTGTTCTTAATTGGCCAGAATGGTTTTCAAAGTCTCTTATATAATGTTATTGTGAGTGTTGTTCTGACTACCTTGTTGTTGCTGAAATTATTGAGGTTGGGCCTGATTCTTCCCACAAAAGTAGTTGGGTAACTCTACCAGTTACGATTGTAGGCATTACCATAGTTCTAGTCACTTTTTGTGCATTGCCTATAAAATTCACTGATTACAAATTTGCTTTACATAAGTCTGTACAGTGACCACTACTACAATAAATTTCACATTATGTTTGAACCTACTGAACTACACTAACCTCAGCCTGAGATTGATTCACACTCAAATTATTGAATTGAGTCATCATCCAGTACTAAAAAGAGGCCAACCATACAACCAATGCTAAGATACTATCGGCCTCAATCATCATTCAGGCTTCGTCACCATACTTCTAGATATTTCACCCTACCACTCTATATTACCTTATGCAATATAGTTGAGGGAATTATATAGCTCATTATAGGTTTTCTTCGTAGTTATACCACCTACCATTGAATCTAGCATATTTTTATGTTATGGTCAAGATCTTCAAAAAAAGTATGAGATAATACCTCATTTGGATATTGGTGATATAGGCAATCTATGAGAAGAGACTTGAATATCTCCTATGTATGATAGAGATTTTTGTCTAGCTTCTACTTAAAACTTATGATCTTATTCTTCAACCATGAAACTTTCTTAAATAGAAAGAACTGAATGAGGAACTTCTTTACCAAGTCATCCTAACATGTAATAGAATTTGAAGGTTTAGGCTTCAAACATTTCTTTGATTCTCCCAAGACAGAGAATAAGAAAAGAATGAGCCTTACATAATCTGTGGAAACTCCCATGGGATTGAAAGAGTCACTGATTTTAGAAAATCCAAGAAGAAAAACCTGTGCATCCTCAAGGGGAAGGCTTGTGAACTACCCACTTGAGTGCAAAAATTATACCATGTTCTTTTTAAGCTCAAATCTTCCTACTCCATCATCTTTTCGGATTAGAGGTTACATTAGTTGAAAGTACAATTGCTACATCATATACTATCCTGTGGGCTGGTTGTTCATCACCCATTACTTCAAGAATGGTCTTGCCTTGTTAAACTTGGGGGATTGGATAGAAAAGTGCTACTTCTCTCCTCAATTGGTGTAAGCGTTGCTTAGGTTTGGTATATAGTTCAGCCAAATCCCTTTCCCTTATTATCTTACTTAAGATTTAAACCTGTACCGACAAATTCAGTATCTAAGACCAAGTTGTTAGAACTTATCAAACACAATATTAAAAATAAAAATTAAAAGGTTTCTAATTTTCCAAGTCCTTCGCAACATCACCAAAAAAACTTAATTGCGTCCAACCGCACACACACATGTACGTGCTCGTATAAGTAATAATGTGCCTCTTTTAGGAAAAATATCAATCCCAAAGGGACTTAGCATTTAGCAGATAATACAATCCAAGAATTACTTTTGAAGTTAAAAAAATATGATTTGTAATCAAAGAGAGATTAAGCTTTGTTAAGATAAAAGTAAAATCAAACAGTATGAAAAGAAAAAGTGTTGTAAAGAATAATTTGGAGAGTTCCAGGGTCAAGGCATCTTGAACAATCATGCAAAGCTATACAGTCGTGTTGGTTAAGTAATCTATCTTGGCTGTTTATTTATGGGGCTAATATTATGATTATGATCTTCCAAGCCGCTAACTATCTATGTAAATTATCCTTATAACTAAATCATTGAGAATAGATGTGAGAAAAATTCAAATGCATTTATATTTCAACCCATATTTGAGCCAGACAAGGCAAACTAGGTTTATTTCTATCCTAACCATGAATATTATATTTAATTCATCTAAAAGACAAGAACCCATTTTTTATGTTCCATGTTCTAATCTAATTTTACTCCTTTTAATCTCATGAGACAAATATAGACATATTATTGTAATGCCCTAAGTCTTTTCCCTGGATGTTATACGGTACTTACGACCCCGAAGGACCATAAGCTAACCCATGACTGATGTCTGCTGTGAACAATAAATAAATATATTGTAATAAATGTGACAATAGGCAGAAATTCCATAAGGTTTAATTATTTGAAAAACTAATAAAGAATAATACTATCTAATAACAACATCTGAATCTAAAATATTGTTTGAAAATCTAGTCTAAAAAGCCTCTAACTCAAATTGTATGAAAGTGGTGTTGATGGGACAATGCCCCAACTAACTCCATCTATTGAAATACTGTATCTACTGAAAATACTGAAATAAGGCATATCCTCGATAGATGAGGATTCACTACTAAGTATGATGCAGTTGGCTGAATTGAAATCTGACTATGTACGGTCAGGAACTTGAGCGTCCAAACCTATGATATAAGACATCAATGATCATAAAAAGAATATGCATCAATACTTGGAGTGTACTGGTAGGCTAGATGAGGTAAGGCTGAATGCAGGGGTTCATATGCATGAACAATAACTATTTGAATGATATAGAGTAACTAAACATAAGAGTACATAGAGAACTGAAACTACTGTAAGTACTAAGTATGCAATCTATGCATATACATATAAATATATATATATATACTGTAGTTGAGCTTTTCTAAAGCAAAGTACTAAATTTTGATAACTGAGTAACTGATAATCTGAGTTATTGATACTAATTGACTGTATCTGACAGTCCAGATTCTGTAAAACTGAATTAAGTTCTATTCTGAAGGGTCAGAATGAAACTATAGGAGGTAATCATCTAATCGACATGCCCCAAATCTGAGCTAATAGGGGTCCAATCTGTAACCCTAATTGAAAGGGTACTAGCACCATACCACAGGTCCTAACAACTACTGTAGAGTCAGTCCTAACTAACGGGTAACCCCTGAGATCAGTCCTAAACTAGCGAGTGACCCCTGAGTATGTTAGTCCTATCTAACGGGTGACATCTTATAACCTACACTTGCTACGTAGTTTTGGAACTTAGGGATTGCTTATAGAGACCCAGTCCTAGATAACGAGTGCTCCCCCATCCCTAGGTTTGCTCAGTGCTGAATCCTACTCCCAACTGAAACACACTGAACTGAGTATATTGTACTGGACTGGACTGATACAGAGTTTTCCTAAGTTTTGTAACGGACTGAGTTCTACCTATTGTGACATGACTGATACGATTTTGTAACTGACACTAGCTATAGGTAAATAGCTAAATTGTCGGGTATTAAATACCCCTAGACTCTATGGCATGAAAAGTAAAGCAAAGTATAATCTTGAATAACATAACAATGTTCACTTAGTCATAATTCATTCATAGAGATATTTCATCAAACACTTGTAATGCATTAACTTGTACATAAATGGGGACTACATATTAGCATGCTATAATGGCATTATTTCTTTCTCATAGACAATTTATCAAACACATGGGAAGCATACTTGGTCCATTAGATCATAAATACTTAGGGTTAATATGGTTACAACAATCATCTTGCAAATTGAAGAGTTTATTATGAATATCATGTAAATCAACATTTACTAGGAACAATTCTTGGAACTTGGAATTTAAATCAAGGATAATCATATAAAAATGGCAACTACAATGCCCAAACTTGCAAATTCATAGATTATAACATGGGTATTACTTAATTCAACATACATGCTATTCAATTACATGGAATCTACCATTAATCATGGATTGAAACTCAATTAATGTCAAGAACATGGATGCTATCCAATTTCATATATGTAAATCATGAATCATAAATCTTGAAGTTTTATAAACGAATTCTTGGGCTCTATGGCTAAAAGGGACCCATAGATGAACACCTAACATACCTTAATTTGATGAGTTCTTGAAGTCCTTGGTGAATCCTTGAGCTTTGTTCTTGATCTGTTGAGAGATAGGGTTTTGTTAGTTTGAGAGAGAATGATTTTAATTTGGGGATGAATTGAATAATGAGTAGCTAAGGACGTTTTTAGGGATTAAATCTTGTATCTGGGCATTATAAAATCATGGGAAAAAACTTTTTTAACCCTGGGCGTCCTTTTAATTTTTCCAAACTGGGCACCTGGCTCGACGCGCTACTATCACGTCGTGCCACTGAAAGTTGACAATTGGGAACTAGGCTAATGGCGCAACGTGGTACCATTGTGGTGCCTTACTGGATGGGAAACTGGGCCTTGGTACGACGCACCATAATCGTGTAGCAAAACTGGAAAAGTGACAATTGGGAAATAGAAGACCTACGCAACGTGGTGAGATCATAGAGTCACACTGGAAAATGAAAATTGTCATTTAGACATACTCCGCGATGCGCTACTAGCCTAGATGATGGTGTTTAATGACTGTAACTTAAAATATCCATAACTTCTTATCCGATTATCAGATTTAGGCAAATTTTATATTGTTGGAAAGTTAATTCAATTTCCTAAGAAATGGCAGGCTCTAAATTGAAAAAATACTAAGTGTTTCATACATTCTATATTTGGTAACTCATGTACTAAGGGTTAAATTAAGCTACGGAAATACGAGGTATGACAATATCTCCCATTGGGAACATTCATCCTCGAATGAGACTATTTAGGCTGAGAAACGATGATAGACTAAACTGATACCCTGAACATGCACACTGAAACATGACTACATGACTGAACTACTGACAAAATAAGTTCTCATACCGTACATGCATATCTGATACATGGAATGCATGACTAAAACTACTGAAAATGTTCATATGGACGTTGATCACGAATGCTTAAAAATACTAACTTATCTAATTAACTGAATGGCTGATAGTTGAATACTGGGCATGTAAAACTGAATTGCACTTAGTCTGAATAACTGGATTGAAACTGTAGAGTATTATGAATATGAGGAAGGGACTGACCAAGTAACATGAAATAACTTAGTATAAATTCATGAAAATTATATTATCTGTGAATTCAAGACCAAACGTATAACACGATTCTGAAATAGTTTGTACAGAGGTACTGATCTGATTACTGGGCTAAGACAGTGACTGAGATTGTAACTAAGACGGTAATAAAGACTGTACTAGAACTGAATACTGAGTGAACTGGAACTCCTTATACTAGAAACTGTAAGCATGTATGATTTTCGATAATGTGCACGAATATGATCCATTATCATAGAGCTGACATGCCCGACACGATTAGGTATTTTGATAACTGAAGTAAAAAATAATGCACTGAGGTAAGGACGGGTTGGACATCAACCTCTCCCACTACTTCTCTATACTTACTGACACTACTACTATAATCTAAAAGTCTGACTTAGTTATGTGTTCTGCCATCCCCACCTTAGCTTAAAGCTGTTATTCTAAGTCTGTGAACCCCTTAATAAACTCTAAATCGAGCTGAGACCACTTTACTCTAGAGTCTGAGATATGACAATGTTCATAAACACTAGAGTCATTTTGAAGGACGACTCCTGATAATGTAAGGTCACTGCTAGTACTTCTTTCTGATAAATGATTCTTAGCTTTCTATTGCCCCAACAATCATCATATAGCAACCTCAACACTGAGTAACTTAGAATTCTTAACATTTCTTTATACTAGTTCAATCTAGAGATTCAAATGTAAATCAACTGAAATAGAGGTACTACCCCTTCATTCAAGGACTGGTTCATCAAGAAACTGAAATGGAACAACTCTATTACTGAAATTAACTAAAGGGATTTTCTAAAATACTATAATCGAGCAATTCATGTATACTCATCAGGATGGAATAGATTTTCCCACTGAGGTAAGCACTAAGAAAGGTTCAGTTAAGATTTCTAGTCTGACTTTAAAGTTGTCTGCTATGCAAGGAGTTACAGAAGACATAGAAGCTCCTAGATCTAATAAGGCATGAATATGTAAATAGAAGATCTGTAACATACCAGTGACCGTATCAGGAGAACTTTCCTGATTTTGTCTAGACTGAAATGTATAAAGTCTGTTTGTGTGTTGCCCACTGACGGCACTAGAAGTGGTGCCTTATTGATTTGGGTGATCGGACTGAGCTGAAGGACGATTATACTGACCCTGTAAACCTAACTAAGGATAATCTTTGATTCTATGGCCTAATTTCCCATGCCTAAAACATATGCCACTGCTAGCCCTACACATACCCTGATGATTTATATCATATTTTTGGCAAAGTGGGTGGGTACGACCTCTTAGAGTCTGGCGTGTTATCTCGACTGACATTTCTAAACTTTGGCACTGGAGCACTAGCTATAGAAGGATTTGGGGCTAAGAATTTCTAATGGAACTAGAACCAGTTACCACTCTCTGACCTTGTCCTAAAACCACTTGTTTTGACTCTCTTATTTTTATTTTTTCTATTTTTCTTTCTACGCTTCTCCCCCTTGTGTTGTTGAGTATGAACCCCAAGCCTAGATAGAAAAATAGCCTGTAGGTTTATCTGAGCAACTACTGAATAGGATAACACAGTGAAAGTAGCTCTAAATTCTATATGAAAGACATACTCGTCCACAGGATCTACCTGAACGTGCTAAGGTGCGGACTGATTTTTGGTTCTCCTTTCGTTAACCTTTTAGGGAGTCATGTTCAGTAATCAAATGGAACGAAAAATATTAGACTGAGAATTTAACTTGAACTCGTTCTCACTCACATGACATGAATACTGAAAGAAGGGAAACTTTTCCTAAAACATCTCATAGCCTCCTATCCATAAGTGTGGCGCACTACACACCTATGCACAAGACTCGACTAGATGTGGCTTTTAGCCTCCCTAGGACTCTGTTGAACCTTAGGCTCTGATACCAAGTTTGTAATTCCCCAAGTCTATAACCTGGATGCTACGCGGGGTTTACGACCCCGAAGGACCACAAGCTAACCCATGACTGATATCTGCTATGAGCACTAAATAAACATACTGTAATAAAGGTAGAAATAGACTAAAATTCCATAAGGTTCAATTATCAGAAATACTAATAAAGAATAATACTATCTGATAACAACATCTGAATATGAAATACTATCTGAAAATCTAGTCTGAAAAGGCTCTAACTGAAACTATCTAAAAGTGGAGTTGATGTGACAATCCCCCAACTAACTCTATCTACTAAAATATTGCATCTAATGAAACTACTGAAATAAGGCATATCCTCAATAGATGAGGACTTACTACTAAGTTTGATACTGCTAGCTGAATCAAAATCTGACTATACGCGGTCGAGAATCTGAGCGTCCGAACCTATGATATAAGACATCATAGAACAAATAAAAAGTATGAGACATTATGTCGAATGTACTGGTATGCTAGATGAGGTAAGATTTAATGTAGGGGTTCATATGCAAGAACAATAACTATCTGAATGATATAGAGTAAGTGAACATGAGAGTGCATGGATAACTGAAACTACTGTAAGTACTGAGTATGCAATTTGTGCATATACATATATATACTGTAATTGGGATTTTCTGAAGCTATGTACTGAATTTTGATAACTGAGTGACTGATAATCTGAGTTATTGATACTGATTGACTGTATCTGACAGTCCTGATTCTATAGAACTGGACTGAGTTCTAGTCTAAAGGCAGAGACTGAAACTATAGAAGGTAATCATCTAATTGACATGCCCCAAATCTAAGCTAATAGGGGTCCAATCTGTAACCCTAATTGGAAGGGTGCTAGCACCGTACCACGGGTACTAACAACTATTATGGAGTAAGTCCAAACTAACGGGTGACCCCTAAGATCAGTCCTAAACTAGCGGGTGACCCCTGAGTATGTCAGTACTACTAACGGGTGATATCTCATAAGCTACTTTGGCTACGTAGTTATAGAACTTAAGGATTGCTTCTAGGGAACCAGTCCTAGCTAACAGGTGTGCCCCCATCCTTAGGCTTGGTTGGTGATAAATCCTACTCCCAACTGAAAGACACTGAACTGAGTATACTGAACTGGACTGGACTGGTTTAGAGTTTTCCTAAGTTCTGTAATTAACTAAGTTCTACTGATTATGACATGACTGATACGATTCTGTAACTGACACTGGATCTAGGTAAACAACTAAAGTATCGGGTATTAAATACCCCCTGGACTCTATGGCACGAAAATTAAACCAAAGTATAATCTTGAATAACGTAACAATGTTCACTTAGTCATAATTCATTCATAGAGACATTTCATCAAACACTTGTAATGCATTAACTTGTACATGAATGGAGACTATATGTTAGCATTCTATAATGGCATTATTTCTCTCTCATAGACAATTTATCAAACACATGGAAAGCATACTTGGTCCATTAGATCATAAACACTTAGGGTTAACATGGTTACAACAATCATCTTGCAAATTGAAGGGTTTATCATGAATATCATGTAAATCAACACTTACTAGGAACAATTCTTGGAACTTGGAATTTAAATCAAGGATAATCATATAAAAATGGCAACTACAATGCCCAAACTTGTAAATTCATAGATTATAACATGGGGATTACTCAATTCAATATACATGCTATTCAATTTCATGGAATCTACCATTAATCATGGATTGAAACTCAATTAATGTCAAGAACATGGATGCAATCCAATTTCATACATGTAAATCTGAATCATAAATCTTGAAGTTTTATAAATGGATTCTTGGGCTCAATGGGTAAAAGGGACCCATAGATGAACACCTAACATACCTTAATTTGATGAGTTCTTGAATTCCTTGGTGAATCCTTAAGCCTTGTTCTTAATCTCTTAAGAGCTAGGGTTTTGTTAGTTGGAGAGAATGATTTTAATTTGGTAATGAATTGAATAATGAGTAGCTAAGGACGTTTTTAGGGATTAAATCCCATATCTGGGCATCATAAAATTATGGGAAAAAACTTTTTTAACCCTGGGCGTCCTTTCAATTTTTCGTAAAACTTTTCCGACTGGGTACGTGGCGTGACGCGCCACTATTACGTCATGGCACTGGAAAGTTGACAACTTGGAACTGGGATAATGGCGCAACATGGTGCCATCATGTTGCCTTACTGGATGGTAAACTGGGCCTTGGCACGACACGCCATCATCGTGTAGCAAAACTGGAAAAGTGACAATTGGGAAATAGAAGACCTACGTGATGCGGTGAGATCGCAGAGTCACACTGGAAATTGACAATTGTCATTTAGACATACTCCGCGATGTGCTACTGGCCTGAATGATGGTGTTTAATGACTGTAACTTAAAATATCCATAGTTTCTTATCCGGTTATCGGATTTAGGCGAATTTTATATTGTTGGAAAATTAATTCAATTTTCTATGAAATGGCAGGCACTAAATTGAAAAAATACTAAGTTTTTCATAAATTCTATATTTTGTAATTCATGTACTGAGGGTTAAATTAAGCCAAAGAAATACGGGCTATACAATTCTAAAGGTCATGAATAAATAGAATAGTGAGTACAAGAACATAAGAACAGCCAAATATGATATTTAACACTAACCAACTTGGATTAACGCTAACCAATAATGTTTGTAGACTAAACCCTAGAAAGAGTGTGTTTATCCTCTCATAGTCATACAAATAACTACTATTAATGAATTCATAAGTAAAACTACAAGAAGACTAAAATTTAAAGAAAGAAAAACCCTAACATAGAGCCCTTAATGCCTTCTCCTCTCTCCAAATGTGTGTTGTCCCAAAGTTTGCATGTAAATGTGTATAAGAACTATTTATATAGTCCTTTAGGTTATTGATAATATTACTCAAGCAAAATATAAGCATTGACCACTTTTCCCTCAACTTAAACCACGCAAAAAACAATATTTACACCCTTTTTTTAGGGGAAGGGTGCTTTACATAGCCTATAGCATGGACAAAGGAGTAAAATGTAGGCATATATCATGGAAAAATAAGTGTAAAATGTACCTAGGGGGTGCATCTCATGGCCTCCTCCCATGCTATAAGGGGTGAGGCACATGGCTGCCTACACAAGGTGAGGTTTCTCCCATTCTTCATTCTCTTCTACTCGTCTACTTGTTTCTTGTTTCCTCACTCCTTGTGTATTGATTGTGGGCTTTATTTATCCTTCATAGATGCTAAAATTATGTCCTATGATAAATCACAACAAATATTAGGACACACAATACAAAAAAGCTCATCAAAGTACACTACAACAAGCATAGTGTAGGCTAGCATAACCTGTATTCTTGTCTAAACATTGTTTGATTCTTTTAACTCTTGAATTGTTCCAAATACACCATAAGTACTATAAACATGTAACTTAGAACACAAATACACAAATACATTTTATACATCATTAAGCATACCAAGTTATCCTAAAAACCAAGCTAAACGTGTGTAGTTAAGGACACTTAGGTGTGTAAATATGCCTAAGATAAGATGTCGATGAGACATAATGTCACCTTTATTTCAAAAATCCCCTTTTTCACAACACACCATAAATTCAAGACATTCAAAATAATGTCCTTTGTGCTAAGACAAATTATGGGAGTTCAACTTACCCAAATTTGATTTCGCACGATCCTATGGGTTTTCTATCATCTTACCTAACTAGGGATCAAATCAAACACCACCAAACTTACCTAAATTATTCCCATATTTCCCTATATCGTATCTTGCTCCAATTTAATTTGAAACTATCCTTGCCTAAAATTTATAACTTTGAATTTGGGAAGAATTTTAACATGAAATTTTAAACAGAAGACTTATACATAACTATGAAAAAGGTCATCACATGCAACATTGGCATGATTATGATCTACAAATATCAATACAATACATAATAAACCAAACGGCACCAGCAATATCAAGGATTACAACCTAATCATGAAAATCCAAGGCTAAGTTCCTGATTATTCCTCCCATTCTAGGGTTTTATATCATCATTACAACTTAATCCTATCAATTTCATGGTTACAATAGTGAATTGTACCCATTCATGAGTAAATTTAACACCTTTTAATCAAAACCTAAAGATTTTATTCCCAATTCACATAATTGCACTGGAACAATCAGTTAGGTTAAGTTAAATCCTTACCAAAATTAAAAAAACAAGTGATTCTATTAGTTAATAATCAAAAAAACTAGTTAATGGAAATCATTAACTTACCTTTGTAAAGAACTTAGAAGGAAAATAAGTGAAATTTTCCCTAAATCTCCTTAATTATTCTTAAAATGAGAGTGAAATAAAACTAACATTCTTGGGATAGCATCCCTATCACGCTACAAAATCTAGAGGGATCCTCCCACTGTGGAGGAATTGACCAAAGTTGACTCTTGCTACAGCGGAAAAAATATTCTATAGTGGTGCAATGGTAGCAGCTTTCCACCTGATATAGTAGGTTAGGCAACAAAATCTTTGGATTTCTACAAGTTTTTCCTTTTTGCAACACACTCTCAAATTTTGACATCCCAAACTAACTTCTTTATGTCATGTTTGATATTGGGAGTTCTACTCTCCCGAATTCACTTTCAAAAGATCTTACAGATTCCTTATCATCTATATTAACATAAAATTACCTTGAATTACATAACCTTTAACTAATTTATTTTCATATTTCCCTAGACCATAGCATGCTCGAATTTCATCCAAGACTAGCCTAGCCTAAAATTTTTAATTTCTAATTCAGAATTAATCTTAACCCAAATTTTGCATGCTACACTTACTCGTAACAACAAAAATGGTCATTATATAGAAGTACAATAATATCTATACTCACATTATTTACCATAAGATCCATAATATTCATTGTAAAAACTTTCATCATCCTTCCAAGTATAGTCTTTAAAATTATCATGACAAGGATCATTAGAAAATATCCTGTAGCGCTTCAATAAAAATAACATGGATTTTGTGCAAATCTGTGATTTTTGCAAACAAGATCATACCTTGTGTAGAAAACATAATGAAAGACAGGTTTGCAACCAAAAAAGATAAAAACACAATCAAAGTACCTCACAAGTTCACTCACTCATATGTATCACTCAACACTCGTGTATACACTCGAGGTCAAGGCTTTTAGGACTCACTTAATTAATCACCAGCTCTTGCCTTTTTTAGCTCAAGGGAATTTCCCCAAATCTCCTTGTGAAGCAATAACTCAATCATCTAAAAGTAAGCATCCAAGTATCAATTTGAATTGGGGTTCATGTAAATCAATAAAGAATAATTTAAAACTAAAGGACAATAAAACACATAAACATACATCAAACAATCTTATTGGGGGATGGAAATTGAAGTTAACAATAACATTAGTATTTTTTGTTAGCGTTAGATACCCTTGGCTGATCCATATTGCAACCAGATGGCCTGACATTATTCAAATTTTTTGAATAGTATATACCTAAAATTATAAAATAATGAATAAGATGTATAGATGACGGATTCTACAAGTGCAATACAGATGGCTCTTCAAAAGGTGAGATAGGGAGCAGTGCTTGTACATTTTGTATTCAAACCTAGAAAGGTAATATTAGTGTATGCAGAATTAAGAAAACTAGAAGATGGTCCAAGTATTATAGCTTAATCCACAGCATTAAGGATTGGCCTAGAATACTATCTGAACAACCACCATATCCCTTTGCTGATAGAAACAGACTCGTTTATTTTGAAGAAGATTTTAGATGGAGTGTGGGAGGTACTTGGTCTATTTCAATAGAGACACAGAAAATATTGTTGTTAATAGAGAATGCATTGGTGATGCTGACACACACACTCAAAGAAAGCAACATTCTTGTAGATTTTTTTACTAACCATATTCATAATTTTGCAGGTACCCAATAACTAATAGACACAATATTTCATGATTTACCAAGATAAGGCAAAATGATCTTTAACATGGATAAAATATAGATATAAAATTCCAGAATCAGAAAATAAAAAAACAAAGAGTTCGATGTCACAACAAGTTTATAAAATAATAGCAAAAGGCAAGTTAGAAACATAATAATCAGTGTTCAGTGATTTTCCAGTAAGGGATTAAAAGACTAATAGATAATCAATTTACCTTATCCTTGGATCATTTTCTTATGGTATTGTAACACCCTCAAATTTTGGGTATTCTAATTTTGACCTTTCCATGCTTGAAATATCAATTTTTGACTCAAATTATGTTCGGAGATGTAAAAAGGGTAACCTAGGAGAGTTTTAAAATTTTCAACTAGGGTTCGTGGTAGTTTTGGGTAACGGGGGCAGTAAGCCTCTATGATAGACCCACGACGTGGAAGGAAGTCACCGCGATGAGGTTCGCGATGCAGACCTTTGTATTTTTGTGGCTATTTTGTTTAATTAAAAAGGGAATAAGGGTAGTAAGAACCTTTCACTCATACACGAATTTTAAAACACAAAGATCAATTCTCATCGGTTTTTCAATATGCAAAGGTCATTATTCCCCTTAAACATACTCTCTCAAAAATTCCCTTTTCAACTCATGCTTAGGGTTCAATGGGGGTGATCATCTAGGGTCCTAAGGGTGTGGTTTTCTTTGAAATTCGTGATAATTAAGTCATGTATCTCTTTCCCTATACTTGTATTTTATTAATGTCATGAAATAGATTATTATTCATGGTTTTGATAATGGGTTGTGCATGTGTTTGGTTTAAGTGTTTTTCCATGGTTTTTTATGCAAAATTCATACTTTATTAATTTTTATAAAAGTTGTCAGATACATATGAATGATGATTTAATGGAGGGGTCATGGTTAATCCCCAATTTGAAGATTTTTCCTTGGTATATGGTTTGAAAATTATGTGTCCTCAACCTATTTGTGAAATTGACAATGAATATGATTTTGTCACATAGTTTGACTATTCTTGGAATCTTTGCATTGTATAAATGTTACACACCCCGAACCAGGGCCTAGTCGTGTTGGGTATCTCAAGTCCAACCAAGACCGAAGACCACCCCCAATACCCACACCATTAACCTCCTTACACTCCATGTCAGATGAATTTTGAACAAATAACAAGATAAGGTAGCATTAAATTAAAGACATAAAAATGAGTCAAGAAATCAAAACCGAATGCCGCAACCACATTAGGTCATGGTATCAAAGGGACTTAAAGTGGATAGTATATAGAATACCCTCAGCTTAAAATCTTAAGAAAATCATCTTTGGTTGCGAGTCAACCCATTGATTTGTCACCACATCCTACAACTCTTAGCCTTGAGTTGTATCCTATACAGTGAGTTGGACACCCATACACTTTCCACCTTATGACTTCATGATCCCACTCGTAAGTAGACCCAACGACTCTTAGGGTCTAGTCGTAACCAACACAGTACCCAAATAGGTCAGACACTGGACAACCTACGAATTCACCTTACGACTCGTAACCTATCCTCACAGATCCTAGTAAGACACTCATAGTTAGAGGAAAGTAAAGACACTATGTTATTGATTTAGTTAAAGTTTATCCTAACGAGTCATCACCACCCTTAATGACTCGTATGACAAAGTTGTAACAACACAAAAAACCTAACCAGCATCCACTAGATATCCTTTGACTAGGGACACATGACCCGTCAAGACACCATACGACTCGTATGGTCAAGTCGTAACTAAGGCATTGAGCTCAAAGCTCAAGAAATTTCCTAGGGCCAAAATCTAGGGTGTTTCAATTCTCCCCCACTTGGATCATTCGACCTCAAATGATGGGACAAGGCAATGACTAGCACTATTAAACTCCAAACATCTTTACTCTTACCTTTAAGATAGAAAATAGGATACCAAGGAATTTATAATCTTCCTTTAAAAAAGACAAAAAATAAAAATATTAAGAATAACACATACCTTAAGAAAGATTTTTCGAAACAGAGCACAGGAATGGATACTTGGACTTCATGTACTCTTCAACTTCCCAAGTAGCCTCTTCAAGCTGTGGTTCCTCCCTAGAATTTTTACCAAAGCTATGTCCTTTCTCCGCAATCAACGAACTTGCCAATCCAAAATCTCAAAAGGGACTTCCTCATAATACAAAGAATTCAAAATGCAAATATCCTTGATAGGAAAAATCAGAGATGGATCACCCACACACTTTTCAACATAGACACATGGAACATCGGGTGAACGGAGCTCAAACTAGGGGCAACTCCAATTCATAAGCAACATTACCAACCCTCTTTACAACCAAATAAGGACCAACATACAGTGACTACGCTTCTCTTTCTTCCCAAACTGCATTACCTCCTTCACGGGAGATACCTTCAAGATACCCTATCCCCAACCTTAAATTCTAACTTCTTATACCTCACATCCACATAGTACTTTGAGAGACTTTGGGCGGCTTTAAGGCTATTTTAATTACCTTCACCTTCTCTATAGCTTGGTGAACTAAATTTTTCCCAAATATCTCTGCCACACCAACCTTAAACCACCCAATAGGAGACCTACACATCCTATGTACAAGCTCTCAAATCGATCCGTCCCAATGCTAGAGTGGTAGATATTATTAAACACAAACTCTATAAGAGGCAAATGTTAAACCCAACTACCACCATAATTAATCATGCAAGCTCGAAGCATATCCTCCAATGTTTAAATAGTCCTTTCTATTTGCCCACCCAACTGCGGGTGGAAAGTTGTCCTAAGACTCACTTTAATCCCTAAACTATTATGAAATGACTGCCAAAATCGCAATAAAAACTGACAACCATTATCTAACATGATAGAAATAGGTGCCCCATGAAAATTCACAAGTTCCTCAATAAATAGTTTGGCATAATCCTCCATTGAGAAATTAGTCCTCACTGGCAAGAAGTAAGCAGACTTTATCATCCTTTCCACAATGACCCAAATCAAATCAAACTAATTTTGAGACTGAGTAAGACCGGTAACAAAATCCATATTGATCATTTCACACTTTCACATAGGCAACTCTATTTCTTAATACAATTCTCTAGGTCGCAAATGCTCAACCTTTACCTATTGACATACTATGCATTTAGCCAAAAAACTAGACACATCTCGCTTCATATTGTTCAACTAATAGAATTCCTTAATATCATGATACATCTTCATCAAACTAGGATAAATGTTAGAACTCAACTCATGTGCCTTAGCCAAGGTCCTCTCTCTCAATCCATCTATGTTAGGGATGCATGATCTTCTTTGGTACCGCAAGGCACCATCACCACTAATCTCAAAGGCCATCACTTTTTGCCCACCTATATCACCCTTGATTTGCATCAAGATATAATCTAACACTTGCTTCTCTTTCACCTCAGCACCAAGAGATGACTTTGCCATCTCTTAAACAAACAAAGACCATCTTTTGAGTCATAAAGATGCACTTCAAGGTTAGCTAAATAGTGAACATATCTCACCAACTCTTGTTTCTCCTTATCCACATAATCTAGACCCCCTATGGATAACCTTCTAAGAGTATCAGCAATCACATTAGCTTTACGTAGATAGTAGTGAGAAGTCATGTCTTAATCCTTGAGTAGCTCAAGCCAACTCTTTTTCCTGAGATTTAGCTCATTGTGAGTGAACACATACTATAGGCTCTTATGATATGACAAGATATCCATATGCACTATATACAAATAGTGACGCCAGATTTTTCAACGCAATCACCATAGCCAATAACTCCAAGTCATGAGTCGGATAATTCTACTCATGTACCTTCAAATTCCTAGAAGCATAAGCTACCAGCTTGACATGCTACATTAAAATGCAACCAAGCCCACACGGTATGCATCTCAATAAACCACAAATCTACCAATGCCTTCATGCAAAGTTAAGACCAAAGCCGAAGTCAGCTTATCCTTTAATTTCTCAAAATAACACCCACAAGCCTCAAACCACAAGAACTTTTTCTTCTTCTAAGTCAACTTAGTTAATGGGGAAGTTATAGAAGAGAAAATCACCACAAATCTCCTGTAGTGACGGGCAAAACATAGGAAGCTCTAAATATCGATTGAAGTCGTGGGTCTAGGCCACCTCTTAACCACTGCAACCTTCGGTGGATCCACCATGATCCCTTCAATAGATATGACATGATCCCAAAAAGTGACAGTGTTCAACAAAAATTTGCATTTTGAAAATTTGGCATACAACTGCAGATCTTTCAGGGTCTGCAATATAATGGAAAGGTAATTGGTATGATCCACCTCACTCTTAGAATACACTAGAGTATTATTTATCAACTCAATGACAAAAATCTAAAATCTGACAAAGAACTTTATTCATCAAGTCAATGAATATCATCGGGGTATTAGTCAACCCAAAAGACATAACTAGGAACTCAAAATGCCTATATCGAGTAAGGAAGGTAGTCTTAAGGATATCTACCTTCCTAATATTTAACTGATGATACCCGAATTAAAGATGGATCTTAGAGAAGAAATTGATCAAACAAATTGTCTACCCTTGGAAGAGGGTACTTATTTAATACCTTCACCTTATTAAATTGTCAGTAATAAATGCACATACAAAGGAAACAATCCTTATTACGTACGAACAACATTGGTGTACCCCACGGGGATACACTAAGATGAATGAAACCCTTGTTTAAAATATCTTTTAATTGCTTCTTAAGTTCTTTTAACTCAGCTGGAGCCATCCTGTATAAGGGAATAGAGATAGGATGAGTGTCCAAAACAAGATCAATCCTAAAATCCACCTCCCTATCGGGAGGGACATCGAGAAGGTTATTAGAGAAGACCTTAAGAAATTTATTCACCACCAAGATGGAATGTAAAAAAGAACCCTCTGAGTTAGAATTTATAACCTAAACCAAATAATGGAGACACCCCGTAGAGATTAATCCAAATGATGGAGACACCCCATAGAGATTAATCTTTGAGCTCTAAGATACGACATGAACCTTCCATTGGGTACTAGAGAAATGCCCTCCTATTGAATAATCGTCTTATTAGGGAATTTAAAGATGACCTTATGGGTCTGAAAGTCTAGAGAAGCATAGAATGAGTGCAACCAATCCATCCCTAATATGACGTCAAAATCAACCATATCTAATTCAGATAGATCCACCAAAGTCTTCTGACCACCCATAGATACCACACAACCCATATAGACTCTTTAAGCCACCACAGAGTTACCCACTAGGGTAGAATAGAAAAAAGGGTGCAAAATACACTCAGGACTGAAACTAAAATACACAGCCACAAATGGGGTCATATAAGAAAGAGTGGACCTCAAATTAAGTAAAACATATACATCAAAGAAAAAGAGTTTCAACATACTAGTAATGACATCAGGCGATGCCTCGAACTCCTGATAGGTAGTGAGAGCATAGAGTCGATTTTGACTAGTACCAGAGACAAATAATGCACCCTTTTGTATCAGAGCTAATGAAGAGGCAACCTTAACCTTATTTTCCCTGAAAGAAACCTTAGTCACTGGACAAGTTCTCTAAGAATATGCCCTGGATGACCATAATTAAGGCACTTGTCCCTTCCCTCATCACTGAAAGCCCAATGTAATCAATAACAAAATTTACAAGGAGGATACGATGGAGCTAATTAGACCCCACTAACACTAGCCTGAGATTGGGCACCCTATGCCCTATAATTATCGCCACCCTAAAAATGTCTATCACTAAATGACTTTGGCTAGGGAGCACTAGCCATCGAATAGGACCCAAAATTTCCCAACTTCCTCTTAGAACACTTTCCACCATCCCTACCACTCTACTGTTGGCCATCACCCTATTTAAAAAATCTGAAATTTTACTTTGCCTCTCTCCTATCTCTACCTTCTTCTTCTTCTCTTTCTCAATTTACTGCATGTGCACAACTAACCTATAGATGTCCATGTCCTTGTTCAACAAGGTAGCCTTACTCTCCAAAATAAAGTATCAGGATAACCCTAAAGTGAACTCTCTGATTTTAGCCCTCATGCTAGAAACCAACTCTAGAGCATATCAAAATAAATGGTAAAACTTCAAGGCATTCTCTTTGACTAACATCTTGCCTTGCTTTAGGTTAACAAACTTTCTTGCCTTCACCTTCACCTTTGCCTTCACCTTCGCCTTCATATCCCCCATCTCTTGAGGAAATAAGCGATCCAAGAAAGCATTAGAAAAATTATCCGATAGGGCTGACTCAGCATCATCACCCCTTGACTGATCCCATTCCTTGTACTAATGATAAGTCACATCTTTCAACTAGTAGATGGTGAACTCTATGCCCTGTATATTAATGGTATGCATCACATGGAAGATCTTTTCCATCTCATCAAGGAAACCTTGAGGACCCTTCTCAACATTAACTTTAGTAAAGGTTGGATGGTTTAACCTCATTAACAGTCCAACTGTTGTGCCTCTGAAGATGGAGTAACAAAAGAACCACGCTCAGACGGAGAAGCTACCAACTAAGCCAATGTATGGATAGACTAATGAAGCTTAGAATTCATCACATCAGCCTAAAGAGATCTTAAAGGATTGGAAGGGACTGGTGGAACTCTAAAAGGGCAATCAAGAATTGGACCCCTAGACCGAGTCTATACTCCAAAAGTAGGACGTGACCCATCAACGTTGTCCTCAAGTAGGACAGGGAAATTTTTGTGAGCCTTAGGTCCTTTGGGAGGCATGATCTAAAATACAAACAAATGAGAATTAGATAAGATTTTAGGACCTTAGACTCTACAGCCAGAAACTAGAACAGAAAAAAAAAACATTCCTAGATGCCTTGTAGCTTATCCCTTATGAGTGTGCCGCGCTACACACCCTTAAAAGAGACTCTACTCAATACGTCTTTATGGAAACCCAATTAATCATGAGCCTGAATCTGATACTAATGTGACACGACCCAAACTATAATCTAGTTATGTCGGGTATCTCAAGTCCAACTAGGGCTAGAGACCACCCCTAATACCCATATTATTAACCATCCTGCACCCCATGTCAGATGAATTCCGAACATATAACAAGATAAGATAGCTTTAAAATAAAGACAAGATAATGAGCCTAAAAATCAAAATCAAAAGCCACAACCAATTAATTATCCAATACCAATTCCAATGTCAATACCAATACCAATACTAACACTAATACTGACATCACCCATACTCATATTAGCCCGATAAAGCCTCTAACTAGAATTAAAGAATATCAAGTTGGGATATGACCCCGACCATAGCCAAAACCAAAACCAAAAAAATAAGAATGATATAAGGAAGTACATAGTATGAAATGGGGTCTTCCAGAGTTTGAAAGCTCACCACATCAGTCTAACTAAATAATTTTCCCTGAATAATCAAGGCACTAAGCAAGAGGAGTGAATGTAGTGTTGGTTCCTACATCGCATGGATATACAGTACTCAAAGATGATTAGAGAGGTGAACCTAGCATGTAACTCAGGGATAAAGATAAAATAGTGCGATTTAATCAAAACCAAATTAAACCAATGCATATAACCACATGTAAATATACATATATATGTATATATACCGTTCCAAGATAGGGAACAAGGTTTAGCATGCATTTAAAACCTTAACCTTGATTGTGTAGCTTTGTCATCATAAATCCACCCACAGTCTATATGGGTCCAGTGTTACCATCTGAAAGTGCCCCATTGCATGTAGCCACTCGAACTGGAGATATCTTAGAAGGTTGGGGATTCCCGTGTACCCTTTGCCCTCTATGATACATACATAAAATTATAGACTTGGAGGATTCTCGTATATCCCACAAGTATATAGTCACTAAAACCAACCTTCATATCGGCAAACATGAGTTTCTAGTATCCATCCTTTGGACTCACACCTTCATGGGTAGCTACCAAAACTCTTATTATAGCCCAGTTAAAACATTTAGTGCATAACCAGACCACCAATTCTAGGAGTCAATTATTAAGGCATTATTAAGTGGTATCGTCATACCGACTATAGCTTGCAAGAAATATCATTAGCCAACATTTAGGGAATTTTTATATACCCCGTAGACTCTATAATTAAAATCACTTGGGGAATTCCCGCGTACCCCACAAGATTTTCAAGACCATCCTTAACCATTTAATCATTTATTCCATGCATTAGTTTTTAAGAAATAAGTCAAACCAAGAATTTTAGAGGACTCCATTGTACCCCTAATTCAAATTTCCACCTTTCTCATAACTACTAAACAATTTCACAATACAAAATTGGGGTCAAAACCATTTCAAAAGTCACAAGTTTAGATAAAGTTATCATTATCAAGTTTGACCACCATACCCATTCACCCACATGTTCAAACCATAATTAAAACATGACAAACCATAATTAAACCATGGGAAAACATCATTCAGCATTAAGCATTCAAAAAACCCCAACCTTTATTTTAGCGCCATAACAATACCATGAAAGCCATAAATTAAAACATGTTATTTAAGTAAAATAACAATGAGGGAGGAGTAACATGCTTGAAATATCAAGGAATTTTGAAGATATGTCACCCTTGGAACCCTAGATGACCATTTTCTTTGAAACCCTAGCCTTAGCTTAGATAGAGAGCTTGAGAGAGAATTTGGTAGTGTTTTATTAGAAATGATGTGTTAATAAAGTACCAAAGAAGGTTCTAACCCGTGTTACCACAGGGACTTATAGTGGAAAATGTCTAAAATACCCTCAGCTAAAAAGCTATAAGAAAATCATCTTTGGTTATGAGTCAACTCGTTGACTCATCACCACATCATACAACTCATCCACTTGAGTCATATTATAAATACTGAGTTAGACACCCATACATTGTCCACCTTACGACACCATAATCCCTTTCATAATCTGACCCAACAACTCTTACAGACTTGTATTAACCAACACATTACCCAAATAGGTCAGACACTAGACAACCTATGACTTTACCTTATGGATCATAACCTATCCTCATGGCTCCTAGTGAGGCACTCATACTTAGCGCAAAGTCATTCCACTAAGTTACTAATTTGGTTAAGGTTTTTTCTAATAACTCATCACCATACTTAACAACTCGTATCACCAAGTTGTAACCAAGACTAAAAACTCAACTACCATAAACTAGAAACCCTACGACTAGGGTTACCTAGCCCGTCAACACACCATATGACTCATATGGTTAAGTCGTAATCAAGGCAGTGAGCTTAAAGCTCAGGAAATTTCCAAGGTCCAAACTCCAGGGTGTATCAAAATGGTAAATAGAATATGAATTGGTTTGGTTTGGTTTTTACATGGTTTTGGAAAGGCCTTAGTGGCCACGATTTTGGTTTAATTGGAAATTTGGAGTCAAATTTGGTTTATTGGTTTAATTTGATATAAAAGGATAGACTTGCAAGCTCTAAATTTTGGTATGGTAATACTAATGGCTAATGCCTAATTAAAAGACTCCTTGCTAAATAGTTGGGAATATGCGAATGATTTTAATATAGGATTAAAGAGGGTAGTGTAGCAATATCATGGAAGGTGGAGGTCTCGGAGGGACTGATACTAGAAACTCATGTTTATCGATGTGAGGTTTGGTCATGGTGACCATAATCATAAGACACACTTTATATTTTGGGGATGGCATTAGCCTTCTTAGGTTTTCTCCGATATATGTGGCTAACACGCACTAAGGCCTTTTCATTAGGGGGAGCTAAACCCATATAGCCTATGGGTACCTTTAGAATGACAGAGATACACAATCCAGGTTAAGGTTTTAAAGTACATCCTAAACCATGTCCCCTTTTCCTAACATGTGGTATATGTGTGTGTGTGCGTATATATATATATATTATATATATATATATATATTTTTCATATAATATTGTGCACTAGTTTTAATGTTTTTTATATTGTGTATCATGGCATTATTTTATCCTTTATCCCTGAGTTACATGGTAGCACTCCAACCGCAAACCATCTTCAAATGTTGTATCCCCACATGATGAAGAAACTGTACATACTTCTACCTTTCCTGCATAGTGATCAAGTGTTCATGGTTGGTTCATGAGTTAACTTGAAGTGGTTTCTCATGTTTTAGAATTTATTTCAAATTTATTTTGCCTATGGTCGGGTTTATGTCCCAACACTTTATTGGAACTTGAATTTTGGTTAGAGGCTTGGTTGGATTACTGTAGACTTTGGTATTATGATTGTCATTTGGTATTGGTTTTGGTATAGTGGATAGTTTTGGATATTGATTTCAGATAGAGTTTTGAGTTTATTTTCATATCTTGTTTTATTTTAGAATTCATCCGCTACTAGGTATTCTTGGTTATATTAGAATAGGCTTAGAGGGTGGTCTCCGATCCTCTGTGGACTTGAGAGGATCATCGATACCAGGCCCTGGTTTAGGTCATGAAAAAGTTGGTATCAGAACTTAGATTTCAATGTCATGGGGTGTTCATAAAGTTGTGTCAAGTAGAGTCCCTTTTATGGGCGTGTAGCACGCCACACTTATAAGATAGAGACTGTGAGGCATATAGGAATGTTTCCCTTTTTTGTTTTTTACTTTTGGGATATAGAGTCTAAGGTCTTGGATTCCTCTAACTCCCATTATTCACCCTTAAGATCATACCGTCCAGATGATCGGAAGCTCGTGGAAACTCATATGTCCCACCTGAGGACAATGTGGATGGAGTTTGTCCTACTCCTAAGGTAAAGATATAATATAGGGTCTTTGCTTCTGATTGTCCTCGTGGAGTTCCACCTTTATCCATTGATACTTATCCAGATGGTGGCACTCATACTCAGCTACCTCAGGGAGCTATAACTAATATTGAGTTCTACCAATTCATTCATCTTCTGACTCAGTTGGTGATATCTCAGTCACGTCAAATGAGTTTTACTAGTATTGTTGTGCGTTATTTTGAGGACACTAAAGTTTTCCACTTTATGACATTGAGTCCTCTAACTTTTATTGGTACTAAGGTTGAATATGATCCTCAAAGTTATACAGATGAGATAGAGAATATCTTTTAGGTTATGCATGCTACTGAGGTATAGGGTGTGGAATTTCCTGTTTATTAGTTCAAGGATATGGCGTACCAATAGTACGAGGAGTGGAAAGGGCTTAGGGGTGATGATGCTAAGTCTGCTTTGTGGGATGACTTCTTTTTTTTTGGATCACTTATTTTCTTAGGAGTTGAGGAAGGCGAAAGTAGAGGAATTTGTGAATTTGAAGTAAGGCAGGATAATAGTAAAAAATTATTCCTTGAAATTGTACCAGTTTTCACGATATGCTCCTGAGCTAGTATGTAGCATAAGGGCTAGAATAAGGAAATTTGCTTCTAGTTTGTCTCATAAGTTGATTTCGTAGATCAAGGATACCTTGTTGAATAAGGAGATAGACATCACCAAATTGGTTGTGCATATACAATAAGTTGAGGAGGAAAAAAGAAGCAAGTGGATATAGAAAAGAGGCAGAGTAATAAGTTTTGGTATTCAAATCAGGGTGAAGGTCAGCAATAGAGTGGTAGGGATGGTGGGAAATGTTCTAAGTAGAAGTGGGTCAACTCAGGTTCATATTCGACTGCTAGAGCTCTGATGAGTGGTGATATTACCACTCACTCGCACTCAATTTTAGTGCATATTACCTCATCTCAAATGAGTAAATGAGTCATCATTATTATTTAATATACTAATATCCACTTTTTACAGGTATAGGAGTTAAAAGGAAAAGGAGGTGTGGATTGGAGCATGAAATGATTTAAAGAAAGCAAAAAAAGTACAACTAAAAACCTATAGTGAACTAGCCTCACTTACCGCAGTTGTGGTCCATAAGCTGCGATCGCAATCAGTCAAGATAGTCAATCAACCGTAACTATGGAATTCAATCGCGGTTGTGTAGTCGTGGTCACAGCCAGACTTCTATGATCGCGGCTTGGCAGAAATGTTTATCCCAAGGGCAAAACTGTAATTGCATGTGTTGATCCCAATTTGAACAAAAAGACTCAAACCCTAATTGGATGTAACATTCAATTTTCCATCATATTCCATCTTCCCCATTTTTCTCTAGTTTTTAGTCTTAGGTTTTGTAGACTCCATTTTTAGAGAAGAATATATTTTGTAAATTTTGGGTGAAGAATACTTTGGAGACTTTATAAGTGGAAGATTTTCTCACTTCTATTGTTGATATTGTGAAGGAGCCAAGTTTGAAGTAACATTCTCTTACATCTTTTACAACTTTGATTCAATGGAGATTATCGGTATATCTATGCTTGTTTATCTAATGTGTAGCTAAATCTCCCTATTGTGGTTATGTGTGAATAGGGGTTAAAGTGTATGTGGGTTTTTGTTGTTAGCATCTATTTGGTAGTTCATGTTTATGGGTTTAACATTGCTATGCTTATTTGGTTGGGATTTGATAGGCAAAAGCTACAAATACCCACATGGGTTTGATGGGCGAAAGGTCCAAGCTCTAGAAAGTTCAAGGCCATCTTCGAAAGAAGGGTTTTGGGTGAACTTTAGGAATCTATATCATCCTTGAAAGAGGCATATGGATACCAAAGCAATGATAGACAATTATATGTATAGTTTGCTAAATTCTCACTATCTTGGAAATAAAGGTGAAACTGAGGTAAACTATGCTTTGGGTGTCATCCTATAAATAGGGATGCCTTTATTGAGGTTGTGGTTGCTAATTGTTGAACACATCCGTTAGGTATTCTAAAGGATCAATAGGTGAAAGTTTTGTGTTTTTTTGAAAGACTAGCATCAAAATCTATAACCAAACCTAACCATATTTGACTTACTATATCGATGTTGATGACTAACTCTAAAATGTCACTCCCTTAGTAATGTATAATCCTAAGATCCGTGCATAATTGTTAAAACTCTAATTATTCGTAGCCCCAAATTTATTTTTGAAAATCCTAAAAAGAAACATTAGTGTAGGAACTTATCTCCCTCATTTTATCTTTTTGTACCCTTTGATTGAATTTAACTCGTAACTATCATTTCTAATTAATTTGATCATCACTTATATTGTTCCTCGTGGATTCGACCCTGAATCCAAAGTTGGGTAAATATATTGACGACGACCACCTTGCACTCAAATTGATGTGTAAGTTGAGCGTTATCAAAGATGGCACCGTTGTCGGGGAACAATTTTCCGTATTAAGTTATTTTGCAATCTTAGTTACTTGCTTGAATTCAAGCTTGTAAATATTTGTTTGTGACTTTTCTTTGTAGGTAGATTTTATTTTACTTTTACTATTCTTGATGGCATCTTCTAAAAAATATGAGTTTAATGATTAGAAGTCATATCGTGACCCCCCATGTTTGTATTGTTATGGACCACACTTAAAGAAAGATTGTAAGTATGCTCCTCGAGGAGAGATTTTACCATCTCCATCAGATTGGGAGTATGGTTTCCCCATGTGCGGCCGTCTACAAAGACATTGGGATGAGTGTCCAAACACCCTCTCCCCCTATTATACTAATCAAATTGCTAGTTCTTCCTATGATTTTATTAGGTCATATGATGAGAAATCAGAAGAACAATGCACCGACTCCAGTAGATGTGACCCAAGGTTATTAGCCATCTTGGATCGGGTAGATGCCATGGGGGAGAATATGTAATACATGTACAAAGAATGGAAAGTAGTCAAGAAAGAGTTAGTGGGCAAAGAAGAAAAGCTTGAAACTATCACTACCTTTCCCAATACTCAAGAGAACTGTTATCAAGAATAGAAACCAAGCTATGATGATAATCTTGGTAGCAAAGATTCCTCAATGACTTCCTAATTTTCTGACTCATATGAGAGAGATGACACCAAAATAAAGAAAGTGAGTATAAATTCAAAAGAAGAAATAATGTATCATGCTCATAATAACTCTAGCTCATTTTAGGGTGAGTACGTTCTATTGGATTTAAGTCCCAACGTAAAGGACGAACCCCATTCTAAATACCTTTCAACATTATTCTTGTTGGATTGGATGAAAGTCTATATACCTAAGCTAATAATGATCCTTGGAGAGAATGAACTCCTCCCTAATATTTTTGAATTTGACATACCAACGGAGCATATGGAACCCCCCCCCCCATCAATGGCCGAGAAACTCAACTTCCAAAGTACAAGGAACGGTCAATTGATGACCATGATTTTACCCACGAAACCAATCTAAAAATTTGATGTGAAGTTGGGTAAAAGTTTCAAATCTTTAAAATAGTGAGATCGAAGATTTTTTGTCATCTCTCCATATCTTCCAAGTGTCATCTTGGAGTATTTTAATCTTTTATCCCTCTATCATTTACTGAGCACTAAACAAAAGATGGGCTGGAAACTCAAATCTTCTAAGAGGAGACAAAAAAGAGATGAATAGAGGTTTTGTGCTATAACAGTAAACTAAGCGCGCGATGGGAGGCAACCCATCATGCAATAAAAAATGGCCCGCATTCTATTTATTTATGCATGCTAAGGTAGACTTTGATTCGTGTTGTCATTCATATGCATGCTTAGTCTATAAAGTATTGGTTCTTAGGGGTATTTTGTTTGAATTTGGAAAGAAGTAATGTGTGAATTTGGCAAATGGACTAAGCAGGACATGCATAACACTAGATGCTTAGTCTCAGTTATCGCGACCACAGTCTGTGCCTCTGTGATCATGGAGAACATGTGACCTTGATTGTGTAACTTGGACTGCGATCGCAGTTAACTCAGATTAAAAAGACCATCCAAATGTCATGCACCCATGAGCCTTAGTTTAAAATTTTCTCACAATTTCCCTCAAAATTATGGTCTCTCAAGAGTATCCAAGGTTTTATTTTAAACCTTTTACATCAGTTACCTGGTATGTAGTCTCAAACTTCCTTACATTTACTATTATTGTAGGCTTAGGACATCTAGCTAGAAATGAGCTTGAAATAGTGTTATAATGCCAAAATTATGCTTATTTGTAATTATCATTGTGGTTGGCAGTTGTAGGGTGTTTACACTCCATTTGGGGAGTTTTGAGTACCCATATTCTAACCTAGACTGGTTATAATTAACATGTGCAATAGGTGTCCATTCATTGCCAAAATGAGTGCAACATGAATTCCTTCAAATTTAAGGGTGTAATCTTGCTATCTAGGGTTATTTTATCTGATCATGATGTTGTATACCTATTTAGAAGACAAAGTTGGTGTTAAGTTCATCCTTTTAAGCAATGAAAGAATTGTTGGTTGCAGTCTCATGTATTGTGACCGCAATCGCAGCAATGCGATCGCGGTAAATGCTCCACAATTACCATACCTGAGGACAGTTTCCTAGAGAGACCCAACATGTTGCACATCTACTTTTCACCCTAGAATTTCCTATAGCAGTTCCACATGTACTTTTCTTATTAATCTATCATACGTTTTGCTTTGAAAATATAAAAAAATGGTCCAAAGTGTCCTACTTACAGGTACTCAGATATAAAATGGGAGTCTTAAATGAATTTAGAGCCTTGCTTCTAGAAAACCACTACCAGTATTACAAGAACCTCCTAAGATCCAAGCTACACCTAGAACGGAGTATTTTTATCAACCAATCCCCTAGGAAGTTACCAGAATTATTTGATAGAATTTTTGCTACCAGGGAACATGCTCCAGGACTACCCTAGGGTCCTGGAGAATCCTCCACCACCAGTCATTCATATTTAGCTCAGTCTGACTATGAAATATATCAGGAGTACATGAAGAATCAAAGTGCTAGGTTGCTTGGAGGGCTAACAAGATTTGGTTGCTACTTCATCAGCTCCAGCACCAAAAGGTGCTAGTTGAAACTATCTCCATGGTCTTACTACCTGTCAAAATTCTAAGGCATCACTTGATGTCGCAACTGGTATGTTAAAACTCTTCTCTCGTTATGTGTAATATTTACTTGACTTGGGGTCTACTCTTTCTTATGTGACCCATTATGGTTGTGTATTTGTATTTTGGTCCTAAATATATTTCAGACCCTTTTTTTATTTCTACCCTGATGCGTGACTCGGTGGTTACTAGGAGGGTTTATAGGGGATGTGTGGCATCTGTTGGTGGTAGCTAAACCTTGGTGGATTTATTTGAATTAGACATGTTAGATTTTGATTTTATCTTGGGAATAGATTGGTTACACTCATGCTATGCCTCTTTAGACTATCGAACCCGTAAGGTCATCTTGAAATTCCCTAATGATCCAGTTATTAAGTGGGAAGGGAGTTCCCTAGTTCCTTAGGAAAAGTTTATATCATATCTTAGAACCCGAAAATTAATTACCAAGGGGTTTCTTTATCATCTGGTCCAGGTTAAAGTTTCTAACTTGGAGGGTCCTTTTTCACAATTCGTTCCTATAGTTAGGGAGTTCCCTGAGGTTTTCCCTGATAATCTTCCTGGTAATCCTCCTAATCGATAAATTGATTTTGGGATTAATTTTATTTTAGACACTCATCCAATTTTTATCCCTCCTTATAGAACGGCTCTGATAAGTTGAAGGAACTTAAGGATCAGTTGAAGAATCTTTATGAAAAGGGTTTTATTTTTCCTAGTGTGTCCCTGTGGGGTGCTCCTGTACTCTTTGTGCTTAAGAAAGATGGTTCTCTTTAGTTGTGTGTTGATTATAATAAGTTGAATAAGGTAATGATGAAGAATAAGTACCCTCTTCCTAGAATTAATCATTTGTTTGACTAGCTTCAAGGTGCTAAGTATTTCTCCAAGATTGATCTCCTTACGCGATATGAACCTTTTGAGTTTTTGGTCATATCTTTTGGGTTGACCAATGCCCTAGGCGCATTTATGGATCTCGTGAACTGGGTATTTTATTAGTTTTTGGATTTGTTTGTGGTTGTGTTTATAGATGATATTTTAGTATATTTTAAGAGTTAGGTAGATCATGCCAATCGCCTCTGTGTTATGTTATATACCCTAAAGGATTAGCAATTATACATTAAGTTTTCCAAGTATGAGTTCTGGTTGAATGTTGCTACTTTTTTGGGTCATGTTATTTCAAGTGAAGGGATCATGGTGGGTCCACAGAAGGTTTGATAGTTAAAAAGTAGCCTAAACCCATGACTCCAATCGATATTCAGAGTTTTTTGGGTTTAGCGGGTTATTATAGGAGGTTTATGAAAAGCTTTTTATTGATTGTTGCACCTTTGTCTAGGTTGACTCTGAAGAAGGTGAAGTTTCTATGGTCCAATGCTTGTGAGGGGAGTTTTGAGAAGTTGGAAGATAAATTAACTTCTTCTTCAATTTTGACCCTGCCCGAGGGTTGTGATGGTTTTGCGGTTTATTATGATGCACCCCATGTGGGAGTTGGTTGTATTTTGATACAGCATGTCAAGGTGGTAGTGTATGCTTCTAAGTTAAAAGTTCATTAGAGGAATTACCTAAATCATGATTTTAAGTTAATAGATGTGGTGTTTGCATTGAAGATTTGGCAGCATTATTTATATGGGGTCCATTTTGATATCTTTTCAGATCCTAAGATCTTGTAGTATGTGTTCACCTAAAAGGATTTGAATCTTAGGCAAAGAAGATAGCTTGAGCTGCTCAAGGATTACGACATGGGTCTTCATTATTAACCAGGTAAGGCTAACATGATTATTATTGCTCTAAGAAGGTTATCTATGGGGAGCTTGGCTCATGTGGATGAGGAGAAGCGGGATTTGGAGAAGGATATTCACTATTTGTATAATCTTGGAGTTCATCTCTTAGATTTTGAGAATAGTGGTGTGTATGTGCAAAAGGTGAAAAAATCATCTCATGATGCTGAGGTGAAGGAGAAGCAGGTGTTGGATCCCATCTTGATACAGATCAAGGATGATGTGGGTTGGTAGAAGGTGATGACTTTCCAAGTTAGTGGTGATGGTATCTTGAGGTACCAAGGGAGGTTGTGTATTCCCGATGTGGATGGGCTGCAAGGTAGGATTTTGGTTAAAGCTTATGAGTCACGTTATTCGGTTCATCCTAGTTCGACGAAAATGTATCATGACCTTAAGGAGATTTATTAGTGGAAGAACATGATGAGGGAGGTAGTTAATTTTATGGCTAAATGCATGGTGTGTCAACAAATGAAAGTGGAACACTTGAGGCCTGGTGGGTTGTCTCAAGAAATAGAATTATCTCTATGGAAATGGGGAGTAATAAATATGGATTTCATTATCGGTCTTCCTTGGTATCGGAACCATTTTAATTCTATTTGGGACATCGTGGATAGGATGACTAAGACTGGTTACTTCTTACGGGTGAGGACTAATTTTTTTGCTGAGGATTATGCAAGGTTATTTATTAAGCTGATCGTGAAGTTTCATGGCACTCTAGTATCTATTATTTTGAATCATGGTATCTCATTTTTTGCGGTCATTTCAGTGAGGTTTTGGAACTAAAGTGACCCTTAGTACCACTTTCCACCCAAAGACGGATGGGCAAGTGGAAAATACCATTCAAACTTTAGAAGGAATGCTTCGAGCTTGTGTAAATGACTTTGGTGGTAGTTGGGTTGACCACTTGCCTCTTGTAGGGTTTGCATACAATAATAGTTATCATTCTAGCATTGGTATGGCACTATTTGAGGCCTTGTATGGTAGGAGGCGTAGATCCCCTATTGGGTGGTTTGGATTTAGTGAGGCGAGGTTGTTCAGTCTTGATTTAGTTCATCAATCTATGGAGAAGGTGGAGGTGATTTGGGATAGGGTTAAAACTTCCCAAAGTTGCCAAAAGTCCTTTGTGGATATGAGGCAAAGAGAGTGGAAGTTCGATATGGGTGATTAGGTGTTTTTTAAAGTGTCTCCCATGAAGAAAGTGACATATTTTGGAAAGAAGGGGAAGCTCAGTCCCTATTTCATTGGTCCTCATTTTATTTTGAAAAATGTGGGAAATATTGCATATGAGTTGGAGTTGCCTTCGAGTTTAGGTTCCATTCACCCTATGTTTCATGTGTCCATGTTGAGGAAATGCGTTGGTGATCCTTCCTTGGCAGTAGTACCTATCAAGGATGTTGGTGTCTTGGATTCCCTGTCTTATGAAAAGGTTTCAGTAGAGATCTTGGACAAACAAGTTCATAGGTTGTGAACAAAAGATATGTCATTAGTACAGGTCTTTTGGAATACGGAAGAAGCCACTTGGGAGGCGGAAGAGGATATGAAGGCTAAGTATCCATTTATACTCCATGTGACGAATGAAGAAGCTTGAGTTATCAATTCCATTCTTTCTTATTAGTATCCCGATTTATCCTTTAATCCTAGTGCATCGTTATTATTCTTGTGTGAAACGTGTCCTAGCTCATCATTCGAGAACAAATTATCCTAAGGGGGATAATGTAACACCCTAAAATTTTGGGTATTTTATTTTTGGCCTTCCCATTCTTGAAATATTGATTTTTGTCTCAAATCATGTTTGGGGATGTAATAAAAGGTAAATCGGGAGAGTTTTAAAATTCTAGGATGGGGTTCAGGTAGTTTTGGGTCAAGGAGGCTTACAGCCTCCGTGATAGCCCCGCTATGCGGAAGGAAATCACCGCAATGCATATCTATGTACTTTTCCAGTTGTTTTGCTTAATTAAAAAGGGAAGAAGGGTAGTAAGGACTTTTCACTCATGCACGACTTTTAAAACATACAAGGACCAATTCTCCTCAGTTTTTCAATATGCAAAGGTCATTATTCACTCTTAAACATCCTCTCTCAAAAATCCCCTTTTCAACCCAAGGCTAGGTTTAAGGAGGTGGTCATATAGGGTCCTAAGGGTGTCGTTTTCTATGAAATTTGTGAAAATTAAGGCATGTATCTCTTTTCCTATAGTTGTATTTTATTAATGGCATGAAATGCATTATTATTTGTGGTATTGATAATGGGTTGTGCATGTGTTTGGTTTAAGTGTTTTTCCATGGTTGGTTATGCAAAATTAATGATTTATTAATATTTATAAACATTGTGGGATTCATGGGAATATGTGCTTTAATGGAGGGGTAAATTATCTGCCCTCAACCTGTTCGTAAAATTGACAATGAATATGATTTTGTCACATAGTTTGACTAGTCTTGGTAATCTTTTCATTGAATAAATGGTAAATGAAACATGAATTGGTTTGGTTTGGTTTTCAAATGGTTTTGGGAAGGCCTTGGTAGCAACAGTTTTAGTTTAATTAAAAAAGTTTGTGTCAAATTTGGATTAATGGTTTCATATGGTATAAAAGGATAGACCTGCAAGCTCGAATATTGGTATAAAGATACCAATGATTAATTCCTAATTAAAAGACTCCTTGGTAAATGGTTGGGAATATGTAGATGATTTTAGTATAGGCTTAAAGGGGGTTGTGTAGAAAAGTCGTGGAGGGTGGAGGTCTTAGAGGGACCGATACTGGAAACTCACGTTTGCGGATGTGAGGTTTGGTCATGGTGACCGTGTGCATGAGACACACTTTATATTTTGGGGATGGCATTATCCTTCTCTAATTTTCTCTGGTACGTGCGGCTAACATGCATTGGGGCCATTTCAGCAAGGGGAGCTAAACCCATACAGCCCATGGGTACCTTTAGGATGGCAAAGCTATATAGTCCAGTTTAAGGTTTTAAAGTTCATGCCAAACCCTGTTCTATTTTCCCGGCAAGTGGTACATATATATATATATCGATATATAGATATATATATTTATTTGTATATATATGTATGTATGTATTGCATATAATGTTGTGCACTGGTTTTAATGATGTCTACATTATGGATCATGGCATTATTTTATCCTTTATCTCTGAGTTACATGCTAGTGCTCCAACTGCTAACTGTAATACTCGTGCTTTTTCTTAGCTTGAAAATCTTCTCAAGGATGTTAGAACTTTCTTTGAAATAAGAATTTATTCTTATACATATGGTATTTCCATAATTTTCACTTCCTATTATGTGGGAAATTGAATAAGCTTTCCATCGATATATAATTCGCCCAAATCCGACACCCGGGTGAAAAGTTAGAGCCTTTTTAGTGAGACAGTGTTTGACCTGAGCCTTCAGTGCATCGCGGAGATAGCTCAAATGGCAATTGTCAAATTTCTAGTGTTGCTCCACGATACTGGCATGTCGTGTCAAACTTCCAGGTTTTAGACAAGGTGGCAACGTGATAGCTCCATGTCGCACCATTATGTAGTTTCCCAATTATCAATTTCCAGTGACACAGAACAATAACGCCACATCGCGCCTATTGCAGGATGTGGCTCATGCTTGGTTCAAACAGTGGAAGTCCAAAAGATTAGATGATGTAGGTCCTATAGAGTGGGAGGAGTTTGTCACTGCATTCTTAGATAGATTCTTTCCCCAAGAGCTTAGAGAAGCTAAGGTGCTAAAGTTCATCAACCTCAGGCGGGATAATATGACAGTGAAAGAGTATTCTTTTAAGTTTACTCAATTAGCTAGGTATGCGCCCTCATATGGTTGAAGATAGTAGATCCAAGATGAGTTACTTCACTTTAGGGTTGAATGACAGTATGGTCAATGGGTGCAGATCCGCCATGCTGAATAGTGACAAAACCTTAGCCAGACTTATGACCCATGCTCAGCAAATAGAAGAGCAAAAAATTAAGCAGAGGGAAAAGCAGAATAAGAGAGAGAAGATAGGTAGATTCAATTTTAGTCAGTCTAAGTCAGAAGAAGGAAACCGTTCCCAGTTTCATCCTACATCATCAGTTCCAGCTCCCTCTACAGTCAGTGCTCCAGTTCCTAAGTTCAGAGAGGGTAACAAAGATAGAGCTCCAGGCTCTAAGACCCAGGGTAGTGTTAGCAGTGCCCGCACCTATCCTCTTTGCCAAACTTGCGGTAAGCACCATCAGGGTGTGTGTAGAGCAGGTAGTGGCATTTGTTTTGGTTGTGGCAAGCCAGGACATAGAGTTAGAGACTGTCTGCAGCCAGGTCCTCAGGGTCAATAGAATCACTCCTCAACTCAGTCTGGTCGCCCAAATCAGCAGGGTGCCACTTCCAGTGCTACTAGCGGGCAACATCCAAATCGTCTCTATACTCTTCATACTCGACACTATCAGGAAAGTTTTCCTGATATAGTTGCTGGTACATTATAGATCTTTCATGTGCATATTTACGCTTTGCTAGATCTAGTAGCTTCCTTGTCTTTTGTTACTCCTTATATAGCAGTTGATTTCGAAATCAGTCCCGAAGTTCTAGCAGAGCCCTTCTCAGTCTCTACCCCGGTGGGTAAAACCATCATAGCCCAATGGGTATACAGGAACTGCCCGGTTATGATATTTCAGAAAGTCACGTCAACAGATTTAGTCGAGTTAGAGATGACTGATTTTGATATCATTATCAGCATGGATTGGCTTCATTCCTTCTATGCCACAGTCGACTGCAGAAATAGAATTTTTCAGTTTTAGTTCCCAAATAAACCCATCCTAGAGTGGAAGGGTAGTGTATCCGCTTTTAGTGGTCAGCTTGTTTCCTACCTTCGAGCAAGGAAAATGATATCTAAGGGTTGTGTTTATCATATACTTCATGTTAGAGATTCTAGTTTCGAGGCTCCCAGTCTTGAATCAGTCCTAGTAGTGAATGAATATTCAGATATATTTCCCGAAGATCTTCCAGGAATTCCTCCCGAAAGGGAAATAGACTTCAGTATTGATTTTCTTTCAGACACTCAGCCTATCTCTATTCCGCCATACAGAATGGCACCAGCAGAACTCAAGGAACTGAAAGAACAGTTGAAGGATCTCTTAGATAAGGGATTCATCAGACCCAGCATTTCCCCGTAGGGTGTACCAGTCTTATTAGTGTGCAAGAAAAATGGTTCTCTCAGAATGTGTATAGATTACCGTCAACTCAATAAAGTCACGGTCAATACCAAGTATCTTCTTCCTAGAATCGATGACTTATTAGACCACCTTCAGGGTGCCAGATATTTCTCTAAGATAGACTTCAAATCCGGCTATCATCAGCTCAGAGTTAGAGAATATGACATCCCAAAGAAAGCTTTTCGTACGTTGTGTGGTCACTTCAAATTTCTAGTTATGTCATTTGGTCTTACTAATGCCCCAGCCGTTTTCATAGACTTGATAAACCGTGTTTTCAAGCAATACTTGGACATGTTCGTCATAGTCTTCATAGATGATATTCTGGTCTATTCCCGTACTGAGTGAGATCATGCAAACCATCTCAGAATAGTACTCTAGACTCTCATAAATCATCAGTTATTCGCCAAATTCAGTAAGTGCAAATTTTGGCTAATATCAGTAGCATTCCTTTGCCATATTATTTCCAGTGATGGCATTAGAGTAGATCCTCAAAAGACCGAAGCAGTAAGAAATTGGCCTCGCCCTGTCTCTCCATCAAATATTAGGAGTTTCTTGGGTATGGATGGCTATTACAGATGGTTTGGTGAGGGATTTTCTTCTATTATATCCCCTATGTCCAGATTGACTTAGAAGAAGGTCAAGTTTTAGTGGTCAACTCCATGCAAGAAGAGTTTTCAGGAATTAAATACTCGACTCACCTCAGCTCCAGTTCTAGCATTACCAGATAATTCAAACGGTTTCATAGTATATTGTGATGCATCTAGAATGGGTTTAGGTTATGTCCTCATGCAGCATGGTAAGGTCATAGCCTACACCTCCAGAGAGCTTAAACCCCATGAGAAGAATTATCCTACTCATGATCTTGAATTAGCAGCCATAGTATTTGCCTTGAAGATTTGGAGGCATTATTTATACGGTGTTCATGTAGATGTCTTCACAGATCATAAGATTCTTCAGTATGTCTTTTCTTAGAAAGATCTCAATCTTTGTCAGAGAAGGTGGTTAGAGATCTTAAAATATTATGACATGAGTTTCCTCTATCATCCGGGCAAGGCCAATGTAGTGGCCGACGCTCTCAGTAGACTCTCTATGGGTAGTCTTTCTCATATTGAGGATAGTAAAAAGAAGTTATCTCAAGAAGTACACCAGCTTGCTAGACTAGGAGTTTTGTTAGTCGACTCTTCAAAGAGAGGTGTATGTGTTCAGAGTAGTTCAGAATCATCTCTAGTTTCTGAGGTGAAAGAAAAGCAAGATAGAGATCCCAGCCTAGTCAAGTTGAAAGAGTCAGTTCAGAATCATAAAATAGAGGTTTTCTCCCAAAGAGGAGATGGTTTTATTCATTGTCAGGGTCGTCTTTATGTTCCAGACGTAGATGAAATAAGGCAGTAAATTCTTGTAGAAGTGCATGGTGCGCGTTACTCTATTCATCCAGGGGCCACTAAGATGTACCGCAATTTGTGAGAAATCTATTGGTGGAGTGGGATGAAAAGAGATGTTGTAGAGTTTGTGGCTAAGTGATCTACATGTCAGTAAGTTAAGATAAAGCATCAGAAGCCTAGTGGTCCTATACAGGAGTTTAGTATTCCTACTTGGAAGTGGGAAGTTGTAAATATGGACTTCGTGATAGGTTTGCCTCAAACTCGCCGTCAGCATAATTCAGTCTGAGTCATTGTAGATAGAATGACCAAATCCTCTCTTTTCCTTCCAGTTCACACCTCTTATTTAGATGAGGATTACACCAAGCTCTACATCAAGAAGCTGGTCAGATTGCACGGTGGTCTGTTGTCTATTATTTCAGACAGAGGTACCTAGTTCACCTCCTATTTTTGAAAAGCATTCCAAAAGGGTCTTGGTACCCAAATTCATCTCGATACAACCTTTCATCCTCAGATAGATGGTCAAGCAAAAAAGACCATTCAGACGTTAGAAGATATGTTAAGGGCGTGTGCAATTGATTTCAAGGAAAGTTGGGATGACCACTTGACTTTGATTGAGTTTGCATACAACAACAGCTATCATTCCAGTATTCAGATGGCTCCATTCAAAGCTCTCTACGGTAGAGATGTAGATCTCCGATTGGTTAGTTTGAAGTTAGTAAGGCCTCAGTCATAGGTCTTGACTTGGTATTCGACGCCTTAGAGAAAGTTCAATTAATTAGAGAAAAACTCTGGGCTTCTCAGAGCCAATAGAAGTCTTATGCAGATGTTCGAAGAAAGGATCTTGAGTTTGAGATTAGTGACTATTTATACCTTAAGATCACTCCTATGAAGGGAGTGAAAAGATTTGGCAAGAAGAGAAAGATCAGTCCCCGATATGTCAGTCCCTTCAAGATTCTCAGTCGATTCGACAAGGTATCTTATGAGCTTGAATTGCCTTCAGATCTACCCTCTGTTCATCCAGTCTTTTATGTCTCTTTGATCAAGAAGTGTATAGGTGATCCATCAGTCGTAGTCCCTATTCAGAGCATAGATGTTCAGAACATCCTCTCTTATGAAGAGATTCTTATTGAAATCTTACACTATCAAACCCGTAGATTGAGGAACAAACAAGTCCCTGTAGTTAAAGTTCTTTGGAGAAATCAGTCCATCGAGGGAGCTACTTGGGAAACAGAAGCAAATATGCATACCAAGTATCCTCACCTTTTCCCCGCCAACTCAGATCAAGCTCAAGGTAATAGTTCTCCTTAAGCTTACTCAGTTTCATGATTAGTGTGCGTTACTAACTTAGCATTCAGTCTCATGCTCATGTTCCCATGATAAGCTTGGTATCAAGTACCACCGCATATTAAGTCATGCACTCATGTATCAGTTTAGTTATATATTTATGCATCATACATGCATTCTCATTGTGAGATAACTTTGTTCGTCAGAACTTTTTGTTATGCATTTATGAATCAGTTATGCATGCATCAGATATGCATGTTCAGTATGTTATATTCATCTTATCAGTCACGTCCGTCATGAGATCATGTCCCAATTGTTCATGTTCAGTTCATGTTTAGTTTATTGTTTCCCCTCTCAGTTAGTCTCATTCGAGGATGAATGTTCTCAAGGGGGAGATATTGTAATACCCGTATTTTTTCTTAGATTGAAATTCCTCTCAAGAATTTTATAAATTGCTTTGAAATAATAATTTATTCTTATACATGTGGTATTTCCAAAATTTTCACTTCCTATCATGTGGGAAATTGAATAAACTTTCCATCGATATATAATTCGGCCAAATCCAACACCCGGGCAAAGAGTTAGAGCCTTTTTAGTGAGACAGTGTTTGACCTGAGCCTTCAGCGCATCGCGGAGATAGCTCAAATGGAAATTGTCAAATTTCCAATATTGCTCCGTGTTACTGGCACGTCGCACCTAACTTTCAGGTCATAGATAAGGTGTCAATGCGATAGCTCTGCGTCGCGCCACCGTGCAGTTTCTCAATTGTCAATTTCTAGTGACACGGTGCGATAACGCCGCGTCGCGCCAAGGGCCCAATTTGAGAAATTTTACTTAAAATTTAATTACATGTCCAGGGTTAAAAGGGTTAATTTTCCCCCCTATATAAGCTTCCGAACATGGGATTTAGCCCTTATTCATCCAAAATATTAATGTTTTTCTCAAATACTCTCAAGAACTCAAGCTAGGGTTTTCATAGAAGATCCAATTTCAAGAAGTTTTCACCATCAATCTTCACGAAATCACGAACTAAGGTATGCATAGTATTCATTCATGGACTCCTTTTGTCCATGAAGTCCAAGAATTCTTTTTAACTACAAGTTATGAATTTTCTTCATATTTTCATGCTTTGTATGTTCTCTTTCATGTTGATAAATGAGGAATTGATTTCTATTCTATGATTTGATGATATATTCCATGTGGGTTTATTAGTATAGATAAAGATTTATGAAATCTCATGACTAAAACCTTGTATGATGGAATTGAAATTGAAGCATGATGTTTAATTGTTGTATAATGTGCTTTACATGTACTATGCCTACAATATGTTTGATTAAATGCCTAGACAAACAAAAATTGTCTAACTATCATGATATCATAAAATTCCCATGTATGTACAAGTTTATGCCTATTACATGTTTGATGAAAGGCTCCTATGAATATAGTACATATTACGATATTAGTCAAGTCTTCAAGTAAATCATGCTATGTCAGCTTCCTTCTATCGAGTCCTGGGGGTACTTGTACCCAAAAAATTAGTTGTGTGCCTAGATCCATGTCATGTTTTCATGATACTCTCAGTCAAGCTATGAAATCTTAGACTTCAGATAGTCTTGTGACTCAGGAAGAATCTCCATGATCTCATGACTCAGTCAGTTGCCAGATATCAGTAGTATTTCGTCAGCCATGAAAATTCAATAACTCAGTCCATGCTCAGTTCAGTTCAGTAAATCATGTTTAGTGTCCATTTAGATAGGAGTAGGAATTAGCACTGAGTGAACCCAAGGATGGGGACTCACCTGTTATACGAGGGTGTGATTCTTAGAAGCAATCCTTGTGTTCCAGAACTATGTAACCATCATAGGTTGAAACATCATAGCCTGTTATATGAGGGTAGATGAGGTGTCTCAACCTGTTATGTGAGGGTTCCCACCATTCTCGCTAGATTTACCTGCTATATGAGGGTTACTCACATATTATCCTTACTAGTGGCTCGGTATTAACACCCTTCCAATCAGGGCATAGATTGGACCCCAGCTCAGCTATTATAGCACATTTGGGGCATATCAGTTAGATACTACTTGGCACAGTTTTATGTTACAGAATCAAGACTGTCAGATATAGTCAATCAGTCTCAGTAATAGAACTTAGATAGTTTTTTAGATTTTAGGACTGTCAGATACAGTCAACTCAGATACAGTACGGAACTTAAATAGTTTCATCAGATACAGGACTGTCAGCTACAGTCACCCACATTATCAGTTATACTCAGATACAGTCACCTATATTATCAGCATTATTCAGACATAGTCCTTCATCTTATTAGTCATATCAGTTACTATCATGTCACATTATCAGTATATAGACTCAGAAATCATGATATCACATTGTCAGTTATAATTACGTATTTATACATGTATTCTCATGTTCATGTTAGACAATCAGTTAGCATTATTCAAGCATGTGAACCATTGCATATAGCCTACCTCACATGTATACTCAGTACATATGTACTGAAGCATTCGCGCTATGGTGCTTTCTTTTTATGTTACACCATAGGTTCAGAGACACGAGTTCCAGATCAGCAATAGATTCCAGATTCAGCAGTCAAAGTAGAAGTGAGTCCTCATCCTTCGAGGACATAATGATTTTCTAGTATCTCATTGATTAGCTTATTAGTTGGAGTTAGTTGGGGACATGTCCCATCAACTCTTTATTTAGATTTTTCAGACAGTAGAGGCTTTCAGACTAGATGCAGATTAGATACAGACTATCATGTTTTAGGCTTCAATTTTGTTTTAGGTATTCAATTATCCCACACAGATGTTACGTTCATGATCGAACCTTATGGCCTTTCAGTGCATGTTTCCGCATTATTATATTATCTTATGCAGTATATAGGTACAGATATCAGTTATGGGTTAGCTTGTGGTCCTTCGGGGTCATGAGCATTGTGTAGCATTCCGATTTAATAAATTGGGCCATTACACTAACTATGTTCAGATGTTGTATCCTCACGTGATGTAGGAACTGGCCATTCTTCTACCTTTCTTGTACAGTGATCGGGTATTCGTGGTTGGTTCGTGAGCTGACTTAAAATGGCGATCTTCCATCAAATGGAATAATTCATTTCATGATTTGGTTTCTCATGTTTTAGACTTTATTTCGGATTTGTTTTGGCTATGGTTGGGGGCATGTCCCGACACTTTATTGGTACTTAGTTTTTTGTTATAGGCTTTATTGGACTACTGTGGACTTGGATATTATGGTTGTCATTTGGTACTGGTTCTGGTATGGTAGATAGTTTTGGATATTGATTTTATATAGACTTTTGAGGTTATTTTTTATATCTTTCTTTATATTGGAATTCATTCGCTGCTAGGTTTTCTTGGTTATACTGGAATAGACTCAGGGGCGGTCTCCTATCCTCGGTGGACTTGTGATTCCCATCGCGACCAGGCTCTTGTTCAGGTCATAACAGTTATTAGTCTGTGTCTCATTCAGTTAAGGTAATAGGGATATAATAAATTGAATATCTAACTAACCACACCCTTCTACAACCCGTAATAATCCCATTAGAGAATCATTCTCCTTCTAGGTCAAGAGTGCATTTCTGGTAATTCAATAATGTTTTTTAGATGACTGGGGAGCTATGATAGTTGATTAACTTCACACAGACCATATTTGTATTTTATAAGTAGTCAAGAGCGTATTCAGGTAATTCAATAAGGTTTTTAGACGACTAGGGAACTATGATAGCTGATTAACTTTACGCATACAAGATTTGTATCTGATGAGTCAAAGAAGTATTCAGGGTGTTTAGATTGATTTGGAATTTGTGAGAATTTTGAATGCCTTTCGAGCAAGCTGGCCAAACTTTTCATGCTAAATCTAAATTTGTGTTGAATAAAGAGTCGATTTGGTAGGTCATTTGGTCATGGAGATTCTTCAAGATTAGATCAAAGCCTCGATCCAGATGACTATAAAGACAATGAAGAAGCTAATTTGGAAACTTTCCACTTTCCCTTTTTTCCCTTTTTGGATGTATGTTTGCTTAACTTTTTGTGTTTTTTTATCGGGCCTTTTCTTTTGAACCGAATATTTAGGGCTTTGCCCATGTACAGATTTTTCTTTAGCAATAAAAGGGCTTATGGCCCAACCATTTTGTCAAAAAAAATATAATAATAAAGATACTACAAAATAAAAGAAAAAAATATAAAAAAAATTGGCACGAATAGACTAAATGGACAAAAACTATTTTAACATTAACAATGAACTAGTACCCAAACTAAACTAGCTAAATTAACAAGAACGCTATTTATTAAATAAGGAAAGATTTGGGCTATTTATGAAATTTTTAAATTCATCTTCTTCCCTCAGAAGCTCAATTTTTTTAAACTAATCTCCTTCAATACTCAACCAAATAAGCTCAAAGTTTAGATACAACCTTCCCACAACTCTATCAATAACTTCCAGTCAATAATTTCTTCAAACAAACAATAAATTAATAAAACTTAATTTCGAGCTTCTTTAAAGCTTCAAATCTCAAAAATGGCTTCCAAACTTTTAATCCATATATTTGTTGATTTTCAACTAAGAAACAACAATGTGTAGCTCAAGGAACACTATCAAACAACCTCCAAACAATTTCATTTTTATAGAATTTTATTTTTTTTTGAATTTTCAAAAACTATTAGCCAAGGATTAAAAATTTTAGGAACAATTCTTTAGTCTTTCTATAATATCAACTGATGTAAAGAGACTTGCAAGAAATCCAAAAAAGATAGGAAATAAGGAAGTATTTAGAAATAGAAGTGAGTTAGAATAGAAATTAGAAAAAAAAAAATCTAGCAATTAAAAGAAAATTAATTACTAAAATAAATTGAAGGGAGAAAAAGATATCAAACATATAAAGTTTACTTACCCAAGTAACCAAGAGGGTCCAACTAAGAGATAAGAGGGTTTTCTCTTAAACTCGCAGAGGAGTTATTTCTTGCAAAAACTATCTACCCTAATATGAAAAACATAAAGACTATTTATACTAGTCTTATAAAAATATCTAAATTGCAAAAATAACCAAATTATTAAAATAGTCTCTTAAGTACATTGGTGGCCTTGAAGTCTTTTTGTCATACTTTCTTTGATTCTTTCAAGCCCATGATGGTTGGAAGAGTAGTTCAAAGCCCTAGATGGCCTCTTTGTTTATTGCCACTCTATTTATAAATCAATTTGAGTATGTTAGGAATTTTAAAAGCTCTTTTAATGATCATTTCATTATACTTTAAAATATTTATGGGTGATTGAAAGCTTTCATTTTCAAGATAGGTCACAACATTACTTTTGCTATCAATCTTGTTATCTCAATTTACATCAAAGAGTCTCTTTAATATGAGCAGATTCAGTGGGAATATTAAGAGAAGATAATTAATTTTAAATGATAACACTAGAAGTTCACAAAAGATATTATCAATGTCTTCTGTTGTTCCTTGAAGAGAAATATGGCTTCCTAAAAGACAATATATCTACTGACTAGGAAGGTTCCTAAGTCAATATCAAGGAGTTTGTAGCCCTTTTGAATATCCATATACCCTAGGAAAATAGATTCCCTCGATTTAAGATCAAACTTCCTCCCTCTAAGCAATGTAATGACAAATAAGCACCCAAAAAATATAAGGTGATCCAAAATTGCAGATTTACTATACAATAATTCATAGGGTGACTTTCCAATAAGTACCTTAGAAGGTAATTTATAGATCAAATACGCTATTGTGTTGATGTAATATCCTCAAAACCTATAGGGTCTACCACTTTGAAACGTGATAGCTCTAACTACCTCAAGTATATGTTGATGCTTTCTCTCCATAATACCATTTTCTTGTGGAGTATATAGGAACCTACTTATATGGATACTCCCAATAGATGAAACATGTTTAGTACATTGTGAATGAAAAAACTCTTTCCTATTATTTTGAAATCTTGACACAAATATCAAATTGGTTTTTTATTCTAAATAAGAAATGTTTCAGCACCACAATCACTTCAGTTTAAATTGAATTAAGCAAATCCAAGTATATCTATTGAATTCATCCATTATAGTGACAAAATATAGTATTCTATCATAAGTAGTCACCTTAAAAGGCCCTTTTACATCTACATTCACTATTTGAAATATACCATCAGTATGGACCCACGATAATGACAGAACATCCTGAATAATCAACTCATTTATCAAGTAGAGTCTTGATAGTATGAACAGGAAACTTGAGTCTACTCTACTCAGCCATTGCATAAACTGTACAGCATTTCTTTAAGTCTTCAATTATTTTTCATTTTAGAGTGGGATATGTTGCATCACAGAGGTTGAAGGATGACCTAGTTGTACACTCCACCGAGTGAAATTCCTTGTTTTTTTTATTGAGACTACTATTGTTATTGAATCCTCCTATTGCATCCAATACTCATCATATTTCCATTTTGAAGTCCTTAAAATAAGAAACACTCAAGGAAAAATGAAGCTGAACAACTAAGTTTCTTTTTCAACTTAGAAATTGACAACAAGCTAAACTTGAAATAAAGCACATATAGAATATTTTTGAGTGTCTGAATTTTGATATAATTGTATCTCCTATATGTTATTGTGGATCTACCTCTAATAGGCACTTGTAATCCACTTCATTCATCATTATCAAGCTTCTTAATATTATTTAGGAGTCTTTTAAGATATGTGATATGATGAGAATAACCATAATCAATGATCCACTCATAGGCCATGAAGGTGGATAATAATATGGTTATATCTGCCATATTGGAATGATAGCCCTCTGTGTTGTTACTTTCACTTCCTGATCATGATCCTCATCTATTGGGATGGCAGTAATTTGTGTGTGCATTTCTAGAACTTGAACTTCTTTTGGGATATTTCTTACTTTGGGCTGCCCTTTTCCTAAATTAGTTCTTACAAAAAAGATTGATTAGCATATTATTTAAACTCATTCCCCTGCATCTTCTTCTTACTATTAAAATCATAAGGATATACTACAATTTGTAGCATTGTTCTTTTAGATACCCCTTGCAACTACAGCGATGACAAACTATGCCAAACATCTTAGGTTTAGAACCTTGTCCTCTTCCTACAAATATACTAACAAAATCTCTGCTAGAATTAGTCACTCTCAAATTTCTCTAACTTTCGTCCTATATAACTACTACATATGCTTGAGTAATAGCCAACACAGGGTTTTCGAGAAAAATATTACTCTTATCATGACTCTATCTTTTATTCAATCTTGATGACAGAAATGATCAACATAATGACACATCACATTCAAAAATAAGAGCAAATACTATAAGATTTAATTCATTCCAAGTATCTTTCAGTTTTGAATAGTAAATGGTAACGAACTCCATTCCTTGCATGTAAGTATCTATTTTATTACAAAGATGATAAATTTAACGTGAGGTTAGATTTGTGAAACCTCTCAGCAAATAGTCTCACACCTCTTTTGCACTAGAAGTTAGTACAATCTCGAAACCAGCTCTAGCAAGACTGTGTTGCTAATCTATGATAATATGATAGAATTTCATTGATCCCACTTCTTTTCAAGTTATCCTTTGTGTACATTTCTCAAATATGTACTATCCATAAACCCTAAATTATTCCTTCTAAGTAGAGCTAACTTTATTGATCTGCTTCATAGAGTGTAGTTCTCTGATCTAGTCAATTACATTTCAGTAAGCAAAATTTTTAGAGTATCTAATGATTGAGGTTAGATGATTTTGTTTGGTTCTCGTCTATGGTTGCACGTCTCCCAAGGCAGTACTCTTCTCTAAGCTTTCAGTTATGGCCTATACTGTCAAATTCACTCTACTAAATCGTTGCTCTGATACTATGTTAAATTTAAAAAAATTACTCAATTGAGCAATAATCAACCATCAATAATTCTAGAATCTTGTAGTAATAAAAATAGGGAGAAGATTTTGGTTTATTTAGAGGTAGTTAATTCACTGTTACATTGCCCCTAATTATTGACTGCTAGTCGACTTATGCTACAAAATTGGATTTGTACTGTTGGTGAAAGCTCATGACTCAACTAATGAAAACTCATTATCACTAATAACTCCTCACTTAGCTAACATAACTAACATATTCCACTGTAATATTATTTATTGATATTCCAATAGGGTACAACTTTTACATCTGCTAAAGTGAAAAACTATTATTTATATAATGTGGGAAAAAATTATAAATTTTGTATAAAAAGATAGTCATACCTCTATATTAATGGAAATTTTTCTCACAACTTATTTCTTTTTTAATATGATATTTTTATAATTTGTTTACCTCTTTTTAATTATGACGCTACTTATGAAAAAATATATGTACGTTATTATACCGCTAATATTTTGTGGTAATGAATTTGGATTTATTGTGTATCTCTCCAGGGATATATTGTCATACCTTGAATAAAAGGAACATGAAATTTGAAATTTCTAATATATAGTAATAACCCATTCCGTTGTTACTGAAAATATTTGTGGTAAAAGCATAAGAATTATTTTTATCATAGATATTAGGATCAATTCTTTAGTATGATAATGTATTAGAACTTATTAAGGTCCTACAATTCTCTTAGCACAGAGTTAAGGTGTAAGTGTCCTTATCTATTGAATTCTAGCCTATGTTTAAACTAGGGCCAACTTCAAATGATCACTCCTCCTAGAATATAAGGAGTGATGAGGCCCAATACCTACTAAATTAAATATCTTTGAGTCTTCTTTTCAATATAATCAACCACTCATTAAACCACTTTCAGTGTACAAAGTTATAAATATTTTACTGAAGATTGTCTGTGCTGAAAAAGTTGAGGCCACTATAGCGCACATAGGCTGCTAAAGTAGGATGATGGTTGTATATAAGACTATTTTGGATGATTAAGTTTATAAACTCTAAAATTTTATTCCTAATCCCTATATTGGCAATTTGATCAAAGTTGGAGTGGACATTATTCATTGAGGAAAGATTTTTACTCCCTTTTAGTATCAATTAATTTCTTCTTCTTCTAGTATATCATTAGAAAGAAAATTATGCTGAAATTCTTGAGGGTTAGAATCCTAGGTTCATAAAATTAGAGAAAAAACTTAAGGGTATGCGTATTTTCACATAGAATTGCTTTTAGATTGTAAACTAATAATTTCTAGTATGAATTTATTATTTCAAAACATGAATTTTAATGATTGGGGACCTTAAATTCAATAAAGATGGGAAGTTGAGTATGATAGAACTAGTTAATGATTAATTCACTCTTGAATAATGATGTAGATCGTGTATTAGGATATAACTCATGGGTTTGAATTTTCAAAGTATTAGGTTAAAGAATAGTTGATTAATGACTATTACAACTATTATTTATTAGATGATTTAGCTTACTAGTTGTAGCAGCTTGGCATCCATGTAGGCTAGATATAATATGTAATAAATCTTGATTAAATTTCAAGTTTGTAATATAGTATAGGAGATTTCATGCTTAAACCTGTGTGCATGGTGAATGGTTGGTTATAATCAAAATGTGATCATAAATTGAATCTAATTGAATTTAATTATTATTTTATGGAAAGTCTTTGATGATTTTTTTAATTATGTGTTATTGTGATTAATTTTGAGAATATATATATATTGGTGTCCGATTATGAGACTATGGTTGTGAAAACTAGTAGCTATTAATTATGATATTTTCTAGAATTGAAAGGTTTTGCGTAACCTGATTATAGTGAAGCAAAAATGATAGTGAATAGGTTGGAAAGTTTGGTTAAATTGTTGGATATCATACTTGAGCAATTGGGTGATGAAATAGTCTATGCTAAAGCTATGTCATAATTTATAGTTATTGAGAATCGAATCAAGACTAATTATCTTTAAATAAGCATATTTAATTAAATATTTGGTCATTCATTACATGGCATGATAATAAATTTGAATACCTGATTTTTCTTAAAAATTATTGCAATGCTAAGTGATTTATCACAAATGTTATTGAATAACAAAATCATTGTAATTTTTAATAAGGACTACGTTGTGTTGTAAGTGGTGATATCTGCAAACTTAATTGATGATTGGTGATATTCGCAAACTTAATTAATGATTGCAATTGAACTAATAGGTGATGGTTAAATGTAACTAGAAATTCAACTTAGTTTATGTAGGCATATCAATTGTTTCATATACTTATTACAATGCAATCTTAAAAGGTCAAATTGTTGAATCATTTCTAAGTTTCTAATCACATCTAATAAGGTTGTATCTAAAAGAGTTGTTTATTATAAAAGTATGGTGGTGTTCCTCTTTTATGATTGACTGTGTTTATGACTATAACTATTGTGTATATTGTAATTGAGTGGGTGTCTTAAAGAGGTATAAGAGTGGGATCATATAATAAGGGTGGCATAATATTGTGGGGGATAAGTGAGGTATAACACTAGTTCAGAATAAGGTTGACAGCTTCGTGTTAGTAGAGATGATGGAACTATGTTTTAAATCCGATATTAATCATTGGTTAGTGCAGGTATCACACCATTACGATACTTGTTAGCACTAAGTACTGGATTGAATATGATTCATTAGTCGACTCAGGTACCACGCTGGTACAATACATGAATAGAGTTCATCCCCAATAGGTCATGTCTAATGGGCGACCATAAAATCTTTAGTATATGTGTACAAGGATTGGTGAGTTTGACGATTCCTTAATTGAATTATATTTATTAGTTGATTTGTTTATTTTAGTTCCTTGACTGGATTAATTTTGTTTGTTTACTTATATATATTTGATTCCTTAAGTGGACTGGTGGATATTATTGGTGTTGTATTGTGTCCTCGTGTGGTCCAGAATATTGTCATAATTGAACGGTATAATTTCTATTGATACCAACTAACAAATAATTGAGGCATGGTGGAACTTATTGTCGTTAGTCATGAACTGTTGACTTGGTCAATTATTGTAAGTTGTGCTCTTGACTTGATGAATTGCCAACCATGACATATACTTTTCTGGTTATTGGTTGTTATCATAAGCCAGGATGTTGCCTTGGTAGATTCCTGTATTGAATTATACTTTTTTAAGTGGTTGATATTAATGGTAATAAAATAAAGTAAAGGTGTTGTTGACTTGTTATTGGATAGATATGTGTTCCTGATGCATGGGTGCCTCTATAAATAGGTAATTTCAAGAACATGATATTGTTAAGTAACACGAGCTAGATTCTCTATTGTCATTATTGTTTAGTCCTTAATGAAGTGGTGTGCTCTTATATTTAGTCTAAGCCATAGATCTAAGGGCTAGTATATTTGAGGGTAAAAGGGAAGTTACTCATATTAAGTGATGATATGAATAGTAGACTGAGGAAAGTTAAATTGTCACAATATATTTATGTGATTTATCTTGAATTTCTGTATTATATGTTATGTACTTTAACCCCAGTTGGTCGATGATGCCTATCGGTACGTGTTATTTGTATTGATACTACACTTGCTATACCTTTTTGGGGGTATAGTCTAGTTGCTGGGTCAATTGATGTTTCTCAGATGACGCGGATGTGATCTCCAGTAGATTCTACTTATTTCATTCTTATGGTGGGAGTTGTGTTCTTAAGTTGTCATTTACTTATTAGAAGCTCTTGTGCATTATATATACTAGGTCGTCGGGGAAAGTATTTTCATTTATGATTTTACTGTAAAAGATTGTGTTATTTATTAGATTTTGAAACCCATAATGGAATTTCTTATAAATTTTGGATGTATTTTGAAATGAGTACTAAGGGTTCTCCGATCTAGGTGGATAAGAATGGGTGCCCGCACGATCCTGTTAGTTCGGTTGACATATATGGGCGCAATACTTATTAAAGAAAAATAGAAAATGTTAACTGAAAATCAATCCCTTTTTATTGAATAAATAACTCAATATTAAATTAAGTACATCATTAAGTGAAAATTAATTCATTACAATGAACAAATGCACCTTATAGTTTTGGGGTGGAAGGATACTTCAATTAATTTTTTAAATCAATAAAAATAATATAGGTTCATGATAAGGTTGGTATTTTTTTAGTCCTTCCTCAGAATCTTTCATCCTTATTCTCATTTGATGGCATAAATTCACAATCGTAGGATTGAAAATGTGGGGTGTTTACTTGAGGCAATAATATAATTATGTAGAAATCACAGAATATTCTTTTTATTAATTAGGATTTAATTACAATTTGTATAGTTATAAAAAGTTATATACTTTTTTCTAAGTATTATAAAAACTGAAATACATAAAATAGTCCCAAAACCCGGTGAAATCAGTACAAGAGCTTTTAATATCACAAGACTAACAAAATCAAGTACAAAAAGAATATAATGATACAACTAATCTCTGAATACAACATAGAGACTAGTCTAGTACATAACAGGGAGAATAGCAATACTCCAAACACCAGGAGATCGTCCTATATCTCCATACCATAGCTGCTCCGTACAAAGCACACAATAACGGCAACAGCTTGTACTATGATCTGTAGGCTACAAAAGTGTAGTATGAGTACCGACATGTGGTACTCAATAGGCAACTGCCGACTGAGCTCCAAAGATAATGCAAATTTCAATAGCATGCAAGTAGGAATGTAAACAATACCCAAATATCCGACAAGATTCATAATAAATCTAAGGAGACAATAAGGATAACTATTCTATTCATATCCAAGAAACTATCATAATAAGCTAATGGAACAATAAGGATAAGTTACACAATTCCAACCCTACTACAAGATCCTAGCATTATACCGTAGATCACTGGCTATACACGAATAAAGAGAAGAAAAAAGATATGTATAGTCATATACAAAGCCAAGGAATGGATATAAAACATGAGTAAATAAAAGAAGGTCAGGATATACGGTAATACCACAACTACTATACATAGATACACATACATAACAAGGCTAACTCAATGGTACAAGCTAAGTAATTACATTAGCATCTCCAGGCCTCCTAATCATAGTAGGAACAAGTGCTAATATAATCAGGGTCTCTAATCCATACATCTAAACATGAGATAATTACCATAAATAAGTAACTATAAAGAAAAGAATCAGAAAATCAGGCTATATATCCATAATGCCTAACCATGGAATAATCATGCATAATAACATAACCATAAGGTAAAAGAATCATAATCATACCTCAAATCTTAATACTAGACCTACAATTAACCTAACATGAATCAATCATAATAACCACAATAATGTAATGGGCTAGTCCAAATAAATAATACCTAATCGGGCCTTTCATAAACCATCACCACTATAGGCCTAGAAGGGACAATTAACACACAACACAACACAAGTCATACTTTTCACCTATACCTATGAACAAAAACTTATATCATAAGTACCATCATCAACCCACCCTTTCTAGTGCCATATATATACATATATATAATAATATACACATAAAATGCATGGGCTAGAACTGGCAAAGGAGTATAAGTTTGTAAATCCATTGTCTGGGGTAAACTTCCAGGACTAAATCATCATAATAGTGTAGAAAGGGTCAGAATCTCTCTCGATCAAGGTAAATACTACTACCAAAATCAAGGACCAATATCATCATAATTTTTTATCATGCTCTTATTTTTCTTTGCACAGGTATTGAAATACCCTGGATTTTGGCCCTTAGAAAATTCTTGAGCTTTAAGCTCACTATCCTAGTAATGACTCATCATATGAGTCATGTGGTATGGATATGAGTTACGTGATCCTAGTCATTAGGTGACTATTAGATGGTGGTTGGGGTCTCGGTCTTGGTAACGACTTGGGGCTACGAGTAATTAAGGGTGGTGATGAGTCATTAGGAATTAATCAAATCAAAAACTTAGTAGCTTAGCTTAGCTCTAAGTATGAGTGGATCACTAATAGCCGTGAGTATAGATTACGAGTGGTAGTGTTGAGTCGTATGTTGTCTAGTGTCCAATTCTTTGGGTTTTGTCTTAGATATGACTAGACCATATGAGTCGTATAGTCAGGTCACAAGTGGGGATCATGGAGTCATATAATGGATAGTGTATGGGATTCCAACTCAATATCTTGGAGACGGCCCAAGGGTACGAGTCGTATGTTGTGGTCATGAGTCAAAGGGTCAACTCGTTACCACATGCGATGTTTTTACAGCTTTTAAGTTGAGGACATTCTGGACATTTACCTCTTTAAGTCCTTTTGATACCACGACTTAAAACATCCTTTGGTATTTTATTAACATATTATTCTTAATAAAACACTCTCAAATTCTCTCTCAAGCTCTATGTTCAAGTGAAATCTAGGTTTTCATCAAGCTAATCAATTAAGGCTTCCAAAGGTAATTTTTCTCCATATTCCTTGGTGTCTAAGGCATGTTAATCCTCCCTCGTTGTTATTTCACTAAAGGTATATGTTTTAATGTATGGTTTTTATGGTATTATTATGGTTTTGAAATAAAGGTTGGGGGTTTTGGTTGTTCATAGATGAATATTGTTTGTCATGGTTCAATTATGGTTTCCTTGTTTTAATTATGGTTTTGAACATGTGGTTGCATAGGTATGGTGGTTGAACTTGATAATGGTAAATTATTATAAACTCATGACTATTTAAGTTGTTATAACCCCAAACTTGTCTTGTAAAACTGTTAGGAGTTATGAGAAAGGTGGGAATTTGAATTTGGGGTACAACGAAATCCCCAAAGTGTTTGGTTTGAGTATTTCTTAAAACTAATACATGGAACAAACTAGTTAAATGGTTAAGGCTAATTTGGAAAACCTTATGGGGTATGAAGGAATAACCGAAGTGATTTTAATAGTAAAGTTTGTGGGGTACGAAGAAATCCCCTAAGTATTGGTTGGTGACACTGCTTGCAAGCTATAGTCGGCATGATGATACCACATAATAATGCCTTAATAATTGACTCCTGGAATTGGTGGCTTGGTTATGATTTAAAGGTTTTAATTGGGCGATAATGAGGGTTGTGATAGCTAGCCGTGAAGGTGTAGATATAAAGAACGGACACTAGAAACTCATGATTTCCGTCATGAGCTTTGGTCTTGATGACCTGTGTGCATAGTTCACACTATAAATATGATTGTATCTTAGTTTAACATGGGGTCGGGTTATTCCTTGGTGTTCCTTGATACTCTTGGTTCATGTGGCTAACACGCACTGGGCCCTTTCAGTGGGGGAAGCTAAACCCATATAGCCCATAGGTGAATTTTTATCCTGGTTAAGCTATACAACCTAGGTTAAGATTTTAAATGCATGCTAAACCTAGTTCCCTATCCCAGCATGATATATATGTATATATGTGATTGTATATGGTTATTTGATTTGGCTTTTAATGATGGAATTATTTTACCTTTATCACTAAGTAACAAGCTATCATCACTGGGCGTTGTATCCCCACGCAATTTTAGAACTGTCCATACTACCATTTCTCCTACTCAGTGATTTGAATTCAGGGACAGCTTTGAGTCAGGTTAATGTGGTGAGCTTCCATACTCCGGAAGGATCCATTCCATTCTATAGACTTCTTTTCATTATTTTTATTTCTTTGTTTTTGGTTTTGTCTATGACCGGAGGCATGTCCCGATTGGATGTTCTTTGATTTTGGTAAGAGGTTTGTCAGACTACTATGGGCATGGGCGGTGTCGGTATTAGTGTTAGCGTTAGTATTGGTATTGTCATTGGGATTGGGATTGGTATGATATTTGGTTGTGCATGTTTGGTTATGGTTATAGACTTGTTTTATTGTCTTTAGATTATTATGCTTTATCTTGTTATATGGTCGGAATTCATCCGACATAAGGTGTAGGGTGGTTAACGGTAGGGTATTGGGGTGGTCTCCGGTCCTGGTTGGACTTAAGTAAACTGACACGACTAGGCCCTGGTTCGGGTTATGTCAGTTACTTTGTTACCTTTATGAGTTCCTTTGTGCTCTCTAGATTCCCTATATATGTACCCTGTATATTTTTTCCCTCTTTGTAATCGATAGATCAATGGTTTGCACAATCAACCTTGCACAATTAGCTCTCCATAAGACTGGATGGTTCTAATTTTGCTCTTTGGAAATTCCATTTTGGAATAGTTATTCAAGGTAAGGGCCTTTTGAGGTGGTTAGATGGCTCTTCTCATCCGCCAATAGATGCAAAAAAGCTGGATCTCTTGAAATTAAATAATCCGAAGGTAATTGCTTGGAGGTTGAATTTGATACATGCTAATATTGCTATGGGGCTTAGACCTTTTAGTTTTATTTTTGAGATGTGGATCCACCTCCATATAGTCTATTGTCATAACCCACTTTATCAGGTCATAATGGCATTTACTATAACCCATCAATAGGCAAGTCGACTTGTAGACCAAAACTACTAGTAACGGATTACCAAGAGAAATGGAGAAAGAATGGAAAATAGTATAAAAAGGACTAAAATACATATAATAGTCCCTAAACATGGTGAAATCAGTACGAGCGCTTCTAATTTCATAAGACTAATAAAATGATGTACAAAAAGAATATAATGATAAAACTAATCTTTGAATACAACATAGAGACTAGTCTAGTACATAAGAGAGAGAGTAGCAATACTCTAAACTCCAGGTGATCACCCTATGTCTCCATAACATAGTTGTTTTGTACAACACACACAATAACGACGAAGATCGTATTATGATCTGCAAGCTACATAAGTGTAGTATGAGTACCAAAACATGGTACTCAATAGGCAACTATCGAATGAGCTCCAAAGAAAATGCAAATTTCAATAGCAACAAGTAGGAATGTAAACTACACCCAAATATCCAGCAAGATACATACTAAATCTAAGGAAACAACAAGGATAACTATTCTATTAATATCCAAGAAACAAAAAAAATAATCTAATGGAAAAATAAGGATAAGTTACTCTATTCCAACTATACTACGATACCCTAGCATTGTACCGTAGATCACTGGCTAATACACGAATAAAAAGCAGAAAAAAGGATATATATAGTAGTATACAAGGCCAAGGAATGGATAAACAACATGTGTAAATGAAAGAAGGAAGTGATATATGGTAATACCCCAACTATTATAGATAAATACACATACATAACAAGACTCAAGACTAACTCAAGGGTACAAGCTAAGTAATCATACTAGCATCTCCAGGCTTCCTAATCATAATAGGAACTAGTGCTAATATAATTAAGGTCTCTAATGCATCCATTTAAGCATGAGATAATTACCATAAAGAAAATGTAAAGAGATGAATCAGAATATCAGGGTCTAAATCCATAATGCCTAACCATGGAATAATCAAGCGTAATAACAAACCATAAGGTAAAAGAATCGGAATCATATGTCAAATCTTAATACCAGTCTGATAATCAACCTACCATAAACCAATAATAATAACCACAATAATGTAATGGGATAGTCCAAAAAAATAATACCTAACCACGCCGTTCATAAACCCCTACTGCCATAGACCCAAAAGGTTCAACTAACACACAACACACCACAAGCCATACTCTTCACCTATACCCATGCAACCCCTTATAAGAGAGATAGATATCAACGTATACTGGTGATAGGTAATGCACATGCATGAATGAATGCTAGGAAAGTCCATAATACCATAATCAATCGAAGTACCATTAAGTAACCCACTGTATGCACCTTCTCCTATTTGATGGCTCACAAAGGCAGGACCTACAATGACCTCTATTCTTTGGAATGACGGACCATGATTGAAAGAGTCCCTATGGGTTCGGTTGCTCCATTAATCTCATCAGAAATGTGGGTACCTATATATATCGACCTTGTTCAGATCTAGGATTTACAATAATCATCAATATCAACATTAATTACCAAACTTGAACAAAAAATTTTATCATCAGTACCATCTTTAATCCACTCTAGTACCAGATATACACATATATATAATTGTATAAACATAAAATGCATGGGATAGAACTAATGAAGGAGTATAAGTTTGTAAATCCGCTGACCGGGGTAAACTTTCGGGACTAAATCATCATAAAAGTATAGAAAGGGTCAGAATCTCTCTCGACCAAGGAAAATACTAGTAGCAAAATCATGGACCAAAATCTATCTCATAACTGATCACAAATGTACTGAATCTATGCATTCCATGACCTGTATCCAAATAATACTATTATAAGCATCAAAATGTCTAACAGCTACGGCCATGCTTTTATAAGGATAAAACACTTTTTGGAATCCAACCACTATCATAATCATGTTCGTGGGCCTAAGTATAATCTGGCATAACCACCATATCATCATCTGCAAAAACCAGCACCATCTACCAAGTCATGTGATTAGTCTCAACTATGTCTATCATGCTAGCAACCTAGGGTAATAGGATCATATAAGTATAATAAGTATGTCACCTTAAGAGCCAATTACTCTTCTAGCTCCCAAACTCATAAATTAGGCTAAGTCATGGTGTTATACCAATAATCACCCTAACTAGCAAGCAACATATATAAAACACCATCTCAAGAGAAGAGTAGATAGAAACCTACCTTAAAGCCAAATCGCAATCCTTGAATCATCCACAAATCGTTCATCTTCACTCTACTATTCCAAAATATTGGCATGCCATTAAAACAGTAATCTACACATCGTTAGGAATAAAACAAGACTCATATTGCTATATTAAGGGTCGGGTTGAATTTTCGGTCAAGAATAGGCCCACGAACGAAATCCAAAATTGAACCCATCACGAGGTTCTTTGAAGGGGAAGAAAGTTGTTCTCGAAATTAAAGCACAAATGAGCACAAATCTGGTCTCAAATCAAACCTCAAAGTTTAGAAATTCAATCCCTAATTTCTAAGAATTTTACCAAGAATTAGGATGGAAATTGAAGGAAAAATCAATGGGAAATGACCAAGAAGAGTTAGGTTATCTTACCTTAATTTATGCGGATGATTTACCACATTTTTCTCTCTTATAGCTCCTAATTTAGTGTAAAAATGGTGGAAGGAGTGTTATAAAATTGAGTGTAAAAGAGGGTTAAATAGTGTCAGGTGTCACTTAAGAGATCACCCTGTCGCTTAGGCGGCAGTTGCTTAAGCGACTATCCTATTGCTTATGTGATATGGAATGAGGTGTCGAGCATTGCTTAAGTAACTGCAAGCCACTTAAGCAATACCCGCTTAAGCAAACTCAGTGATCGCTTAAGCGAACATTGACCAAATGGTCAATGTCGCTTAAGTGACAACATATTGCGTACGCGGTGTCCTATTAAGCAACACTACGTATTCTTAAGTGGTTGCATCAGTAACTTGATGCACCAGATTTTTCTAAGTCCAAAATGGACTTTAACTAGGTGCTTGAGATTCGTTCGGAACCCCATACGTGCAAACAAAATATGCTACCACACTAAATTCAACGATCGGAACTCAATGGAACCATTAAAACTTTCATCCTAGGTTATTTTGACTAAATATGGGACCAAAACCTATATTTCCATTTTTCATATAACTCGCCCAATATCCCAAAATGAATCCCGAAGCCTCAGGACTTGAACTGACATAACCCAAACTAGGGCCTTATCGTAATGGGCATCCCAAGTTCAACCAAGACTGGGGACCACCACCGATATCCAACCCAACCTCCAAGCACACACCTTGAGTCGAATGAATTCTGATCATATAACAAGATAGTGTATTTGAAGGTATAATGACTTTTGGATAAGTCTACTTCCTAGACCAACCCAACCAAGCCAATCCGTTCAATAACCAGCCAAACCAAGACAATAACCCAATATGTTTATATATATAATCCAAAACAAAATGAAACAATCATAAATCAAATATGGTCCGTTAGTATCATCCATAGTACCAAACCAATGCCAAGGTTTACACCAATACTGATACTGCCCATACCAACCTATAGTAGTCCCACAAAGCCTTTATCCGAAAGTAAAACAATATTCAGTTGGGATATGCCCCCAACCATAGCCAAAACCATAGTCTATAAAATGACTAAATTATGTAAAGACATCCATGACATGAAATGGAGCCTTATGGAATATGGAAGCTCACCACTTCAATTCAATATAAGTTAATCCTGAATTCAATCATTGAGTAGGAGGAGTAAAATGGTTGGTTCCTGCATCGCATGGGGATACAGTGACCAAAGATAAGTTAGCAGGTGAATGATAACATGCACTCAGGATAAGGATAAAATAATGTCAACCTTTAAAACTAAGTAATCAACCATATGCATTCACAACCATACATACATATATACATATATACATATATATATATGTATATATATATAATTATATATATATATATATCCATGTTGGGAGAGGGAATCGGGTTTCATCATGCCTTAAAACCATTTATCTGGGTATGTATAGCTTAACCATCCTAGAACCACCCACAGTATATATGGGTTCAGTTTTGCCCCCTGAACTGTCCCAATGCGTGTAGCCACACGAACTAGAGATACCATAAGAGTAGGTGATTCCCGTGTACCCTTCGCCCTCTATGATATATATATACAAGTGTAACTTAGAAGATTCTCGTGTACCCCATAATTATAATATATGGTTGCCATGATCAATCCCCATGTCAGCAAACATGAGTTTCCATTGTCCACCTTTTGGAATCATACCTTCATGGTTAGCTATCACATCCCACCATTATTGTCCAATTAAAACCATTAATACACAACCAAACCACTATTCTATTTATTATTAACCAAGGCTATAAGTAGTGGTATTGTCATACCGACTATAGGTTGCAAGAAATGTCCTTAGCCAACCTTTTATAGAAGAAAAAGGCTTCCCATGTACCCCTAGATTACATTATTAAGTTTTCTTGGGGGATTCCTATGTACCCCGCAAGTATATTCATTACTTAGTTTGCTTGGGGATTTCCCTTGTACCCTACAAGGCTTTCAACTAAACAAAACCATCGCCACCAAAACCTTACCATTTAGACATTTAAAACCATCCAATCAAGTTTAAGTTCCATCACCAGGTTATACCGTGCAAAGTTTTCAATAAAAGTTCAACAATGTAACAAAAGCATTCTCATAGGTATTTTATCAAATATGTTAAGGGCATATAGTTTCCAAAACCAAGTACCAATTAACCATTCCCATGCAACCATATGTTCAAATAACCATTAAATCATGAAAACCATAATTAAGACATAGGAAAACCATAACAAACCATTTGTAACCAAAACCCCCAACATTTAATTCAAAACCAAAAACTATACCACAATTATGCCATGAAAACCCTAAACTAAATCATGCCTTTAGTTGAACTAACAATGAGGAAGGAGTAACATGCCTTAGATTACAAAGAAGACGAAGATAAACAACCCTTGCAAGCTCCAAATTGATCCTATTGATGAAACCTTAGCGTTCCTTGACCCAAGAGACTTGAGAGAATTTGAGAGAGTATTCTAAGTATTTAAGATTAGAATAATAGGGTAAATGATGCCCATTAGTGTTAAAATTCATGGCGCCTTAAGAGGTTAAGAGGGAAAATGTCCAGATTACCCCTAACTTAAACTACATAAAATTCTCGTAGGAAGGTATGACCACCCTCCCCAAAACCGTACCCTATAGTACGAGTGGTACCCTTATCTCGTATGCTAGGCCTACCCTTAGACCCCAACACTATCTAACATACGATCACCATGGCCAAATCATACCCAACCATATGACTAATACCCTAAAACCATACCATAGGCAGAATAGAATCCTCTAGGTTAAACATAGGCAACAGACAATTGACAATATGCTATTAGTACCCTAAGATACAACTAGCATGACCCAATCATACCTTGGATAGAAACCAGCCAACCCTCATTGGTTACTATACGACCAAGACCAACCAACTCAAACCACAACATACAAGAATTACCCCAAGTCATATGATGTCCAGAAGCCAAAAATCGAGAAATTTTCTAAGGGTCAAAACCCAGGGTGTTTTATGAACTAAGGGTCCCCTAGCCTAAAGTTAATATTCCAGAGCTGATGACAATATCAGAAATCTCATCCGAGGTTATCTACTAGGATTTTTGGTCCGAGACTAAATCTAAAATAATATAAGCTCCAAAATAGAGAAATAGACCTAAATTCCAAATAAACTTTCGATAACCAAACTGATAGTTCATATAAGTCATAAATGATATATAGCTATTATGGGAAGGCTCTAAATGCCAAAAATATATGCAAATCAAGGAAATGACCTAGAAGTTCATTACATGTATCAACAAAGAAATCGGTGTGAGAGTTTGAAGTGGAATACAATATTTTAGAATACACATAAGGGGAAAAATTATTTTCTCTTTTTATGTTAGTTTGCAGTCGCTCTGCTCAAAACAAGATCAAATTCTTTGGTAAAATATATCTACAATAGACCTCAAGGAAGTTTAAAGAGTAGAAGAAGACAAACGAGTATAGTTCTTAATAAAACTCCACCCTGAATTCAAGTCATATCGTGGTAGTTTATTGAATAAAGAGGTCACATCTTCTCTTGATATTGTGTTGGCTTCCATCTAGCGTGAAAAGACCATACTTAAAACTCACACTACCATGGAGCCTACATTATTACCTTCTATTGCATTACTTGCCAAAAAAATAAAAGTCATTCCTTCAACAGAAAAAACTAAGAGAAGTGTCCAATGTTATGATAGCCAAGAATTTGGTCACATCAGAGCTAATTTTCCTAAGAAAAACATATTGTGCTTATTGTAAATTTATTGGCTATCATATTTCAGATTGTCGTCGTTGCCCAAATTACTTACAACCTGCTCACAAAGCTCACCAGATGAATGTCACTACACCATCTAGTTCCTTTTTTGTTGGTTATGGTTTTGAAAGGCTAATCTGAGGTTGTATTGTAGTTCCCCTTCCTAGAGCCATCTTAAGTACAATTTTGACATACTCTTCATGTACAAGCAATTAAATTAAATCTACTTGGAATCTAGATTCAGGGGCTTCTAATCATATGATCAAATATTTAAATCATTTTTCTCATTATTTGATGATGTTTATAAACATGTTATTTATATAGAAAACGGACACACATTAACCACATTGGGTATTGGTTCTGTTCGAAATATTTCTAATGTTCTTTATGTACCAAATTTGAAAGCTAATTAGATTTTAGTTGGTCAACTGGTTGATAAAAATTGTGTTTTAAGATTATCAGCCAATGGTTGTATTGTTTGAAATTTAAAAACTGGGACAATCATAGCCACGAAGTGTAGAGTTGGTGAAATTTTTCTACTAGGTTGGTTCATGATCACTTGCATCATTTTTTCTTTTATTTTCTGCAGCGGATGTTACTCGCTAAAATAAGCTACTCACTCTTTAGCTATTTTTCTCAAAATTCATCATATGCTTAAATCTTGTCTTCCAATAGCAAATCACATCCATTCTATTTTCCCTCTAACATGTCCAAATTAAGTCAATTCAAAAAGTCACAAGCTCCCTTTTCAATCCAATTTTTCTGCTTATGAAGATCCTTTTGAGTTAGTGTATAGTAATGTTTGGGGTCCTTCTCCTATGTTGTCAAGGATGGGATATAAGTACTTTGTTTTATTTATTTATCATGTATCTAGATAAACCAAGGTTATTTTTATAAGAAATAAATCATGGAGTCTTATTATGAATTTTGTTGAGTATGTTTGTACATAGTTTCATAAAACTATAAAAAAAATATTATATTTTGACTCTATAGGAGAGGACACTAAGAATAATATTGTTGAATTTTTCAAAAACAAAGGAATTATTGGCCAACGCACTTTTCTTCATACTTCTAAAAAAAATAGAGCTGTCAAAAGTAAGAATTGACATGTCTTGGAAACTGCATTGGCTTTGTTGGGTACTTCTAATATGCCAAAGAGTTTCTGGCCTGAAGAAGTACATACTTCTATATATTTTATAAATTCATAAACTTCTCCAATCATTGGCAATGAGACACCATACTTCAAATTATTTCATAGTAAGCTTGATTATTCCCACTTGCGTGTTTTTTGTTGTGTTTGCTTTGTCTATCTTCCAGCACGAGAATAATATATATTTTTGGCAAAGGCAACAAAGTGTATTTTTGTGGGCTACACTGACACACAAAAGGGGTATCTCTATTATGATGTAACTCGTCATCGGCTTTGAATATCTAGACATGTTATTTTCTTTGAGGGTTAGTTTTCTTACAAAAAAAATTCTAAATATTTTTCAAAATCTCTTTCTTTTCTATACAAGTTTGATGATGATGTGGTTGCTACTGACCCTCCACTTGACTCTCCCGAACAATCTGCAAACTATGATAGTGATGATCTCCAACCCTCATCTCCTTTAACTATTGACCCTTTTCTTGACTCTCTAAAAAAAACTTTTGAACTATGATAATGATGCACTCTAACCCTCATTTCCTTCCGGTATTAACTCTATATTGTTATTCTTATCTTCGAAAGAGGGATCATCTTATCTTATTAGTCCTCCACATTGGTTTGGTACAACAAATCACAATGCTCCTAAATGGATTATTTACTCTCAAGGGAAATTTGGTATGTACTATGCCATGCATAACTCACTACATTTTGTTGAGGAACCTACATCTTACTCCCAATCTTCCATACAAACCTGTTGGAAAAAGGTAATATTGGAAGAGTTTTGCGCACTTAATGAAAATTCTAATTGGAAATTTTCTAATAAACCAGCAAATAGAGTTTTCATTGGAAGTAAAAGGATGTATTCCATTAAAATGAAGAAAGATAGTACAATTAATTACTACAAAGCTCACTTGGTTGCTCAATGGTACAAACAAAAGTATGGGATGGATTATGAGGATACCTTTGCACCTATTGCTAAAATAACAGTGGTGTGGACAATATTGGTTGTGGCTTCAATAAATCCTGGACCTTAAACCAATTGGATGTGAAAAATGTGTTTATTCATGGCTACCTAGTAAAATGTTGGGTTCATGAAACCACTATCTAGATGTATTATACCAAGACCAAATATAGATAGTCATTTTTGGAAATCCCTCTATTGCTTAAAATAGAATCCCCAAGCTTGCATTGACAAATTTTGATCCATGATTTAAACTGCAGGTTTCTCTCAAAGTTCTTAAGATCATTTCTTATCTCTTCATACTTATTTAATAGGTATCATAATACTCATCAATGTTGATAATATCATCATCACATAAAATGATCTAGATAATATTACAATACTTATCATCTATGTTGATGATATCATTATCACAGGAAATTATCTAGACAATATTACTAAGTTAAAAAGACTCTCGCATACCTCATTTAAGATGACAAACTTGGGACAACCAACATACTATCACGAATAAATTTTTTAGGTCATGATGGCACCCTACTCTAACCCACCAATATGTAAGTCAAACCATAGCTCGAAACAGCGGGTAAAAAGATAATAGGGGAAAATATATGAATAAGGGTAGAATAGTAATAATATAAGGAATATAAATACATATATATATATATATATATAGATATATAATGCATGCTTACAAAAGAGGTCAAAGGATAAAATGTATAAAATGAGTTTCCCTAAGATCAAGTAAGGTCAGTAGAAGAGCCACGATATCAAAAAGAGTACTAGATAATACCAAAAATATACATCATAGTCTCAGGATATATAAAATAATACTATCATGAAAGTAGAAGGGGAAGGATCAGATTTGAACTCTGAAAGCTAACCCAATCTCTGATCAACAGCACAACCCAAAGCAGTTCCAATGATGATAACTCATACTAGGATCTACATTAGGCAAATGAGGAAGAAGTGTAGTATAAGTACCAAAATATGAGCATCCAGTAGGGATCATAGGTTGACTTAGCTCAATTATAGTAGCACATAAATAAAGTATGAGTAAATACTCTAAGGGAAATAAATGAGGACAAGGAGTGTAAATGATAGGTTATTGTAATACCCCATATTTTAAAGCCCTAGACCCCATAAAAGATGGGCCACTAAGTTATCTTTCCATTACTTCAAGTATCACCTCGACCCAATATCATGGCAAAAAGTTGTGGAAAATTTCCCTAAGGGCCTAACACATACTACCGTAATTACAACTCAGGTAACGAGTTTTTACCACTCATGATGAGTCATCATGAGTGAGTTATAGTCATTCTAGAGAAGGCCTCGAGTTTTTCCCTAGTGATAACGAGTCTAGATCACAACTCGTTATGAGATGTGATAAGTCAAAGTGTAGACTCTTTGTCAAACCAGTGAAGGACCCATGAACCAAGATTTAGAAGACGACTCTTCCAAAAAACTCATAGTTAGACTTAAAAAGTTGTAAGGAGGGCAGTCATAGTCATACTAGTGTATGACCAAAATCTAAGCCTCAAACTATAACATCATTGTATGACTCATAGTTAGTTATGATGAGTCATAAGGGTGAGTCATCGTCAGACTAGAATAAACCCAGTAAGGGACCCACATTATGACTTATAACCAATCATAAAGAGTCCTGAGGTGATTCATAATGACTAGGATCGAGTTTTCTGATAAGTTTTTCCAAGGACTTTTATATATTTTCCCACTTATTTAAAGGCCTAACCCATATTGTTTGGCTTCCCAAAGGGTAGTATAGAAGCCCAAAAACCCCAATTACTTGATTAATCATAACCTAACTTAGAGAAGCCAGAAAAGGGCAATTTTTTTATCTTTCAAGAAGCAACTAGGGTTCATCAAGCAAGTCCGATTCTTAAGGAGATTTCTCCAAGCTTCTACATTCAGGTATGTGGGATATTTATCTTAGGTCCCCTTTCACCCATTAAGTCCCCAAGTTTTCCTAAAGCTCTAAAGTTTAATTTATCTTTTATGTTGAGGTTTCTATGTCAATTATGAATCTTCTTGGAATTATAATTTATGTATTTAATTGGACCATGAGTTTATGTTATTCTCACAAGTTTAGCACCTATCCATACTCAAAAGCATCAATTACCTTAGTTTAGTAAAATATTATGTTTTGGAGTCTTAAAACATGAAATTCCTTATAGCATTACAATAAAGTTATTGAATCAAATGTATTATTAAGTGATGGTGGGTTATGAACACTCGATACCTAGATATTAAGGCATATTTCAGATTTCCAAGTTACAAGTCATTCAAATCATGATTGCCTATAAGACCCCACAAAATTCTCTCATAGAATGAGCCTTAGGGTGTGTCAAATGAGGTTTGATTTCGGTCCTAAAAGATTGAGAAGTGACTTCCTAAGTAAGTATCATGTTAACCATATATAATTTTCCTAATTTGGAATTTTTATCACATGGGAAATATGATAAGATTTTCGTCGATATAAGATTTGCCTAAATCTGATACCCGAGTATGAAGTTATGGCTAATTTAAGTCCTAGTCATAAAACAGCATCATTTTAGTGCTTGGCACATCGCGGAGAGGGTATATTTGACAATTGTCAAATTCCAGTGGAACTCCACAATAGTGGCACGTCGTAGAGCACCCCAATTTCTCAATAGTCAATTTCCAGTGGCCTAGCACGATTGTGATGCATTGTGCTGAAGTTCCAGGTCCCAACCAGTAGGACAACGTGATGGCTCTATATCGCGGTGACTCCCAGATTCCCAATTGTCAATTTCCAGTGAGCCACCGTGATAGTGGCACATTGCGGTGGCCCATTAAATCGGGTTCCCAGTTTAATTTTTTCAGCTTCGTACAGAAGTTAAAAGGGGCAATTTGGAATTTTTCCAAGCCTCTTAAATCGTGTAAACACCAAATCAAGGTCATTTACAAGCATTCTATGAAGTTTTTCTCAAGTTCTCTCTCAATAAAAACCCTAAGTATCCAAAACCTCTTCCAAGAATCTCAAGAATCCACCATAGATTTTCTTAGTTGAGTCAAGATTCAAGGTTCCCAAGTCAAGGGCTTCAAGAACCCTCATTCAAGAGTACGAATAGAGTTCCAAAAGCGAGAGTTCATCCAAAGCTTCTAATTCAAGGTATGTGGGATTTTGAACAAGGGTAATCCTTTCACCCTTGTGCCCAAAAGCTTATTTAAACTACAATTCTCTGCAATTTATGAGATTTTACATGAAATTGAATTGGGGGTTTTCACCCATTGTTATTGGTTGCAAGCTTTTGATGTTTTCCTTGAATTGAGAGTCTAATGGCATGATTTTTACATGTTTTCTTAAGAAATTGCAGTTGGGTCTATACCCCATGATTTTAATCCTTGAGAAGTTAATAGTTGAAATATTTGAAACATTGAAGTATATGAGTATGTTGAGATTTTGAGATAAATTACTAAAATTTCCAGATTTCTACATGAGTTATGAATCTATATGCTATCTATTATGCTTTTGATAAGTTTTAACTTGAGATTGAATTATGGGTTATTAACCCCTACTTGAGACTTGAGATTTTATGAACCATTATGTTATAAGTAACCATGATTTGAGTATTCTGAGATTGTTGAGAAATGGTTTGACCTAATGGTCATTGAGCTTTGAAATCCACTTTCCTATATGAGAGTACAGATTTGATTATTGGGTTCGTGGTGGACCATGAGATTATTTCTAAAATTGGATTTTTATGAGATGAGCGTGGATAATCTAAAGGGAGTAGTATTTAGCACCGAGCGGGTAAGTTACTATGGTTTCTTACCCCAAAACTACGTGCCATTGTAGGTTAGGCCTGAGGCCGAGTTTATGATTATTATTGGGCCTAAGGCCGAGTTGATATTGGGCCCAAGGCCGAGTTTGTTTAGTGATCACTAGACCTAGGTTATACTTCCTGGTAAGAGTATGACGCCTATCCCCAACGTGAGGTCTTTTCCTTAGGAGGACAAAACGTTGGACTCTATGTAGCTCGCATGGTTTATGTCGGTTAAGAGAAACTCCCTAAACAAAAGTATTTTCCTTTGAGATAGAATATTTTTCCATTAAAACTAAAGCTTTGAGATAAGATATTTTCCTTTAAAACTAAAATACTTTCCCTTGAGATGAGTATTTTCCCTAAAGCTTGAAATGAGGTAATTTCCTAACGTGAATGAAATACCTTCAAGTATGTTCCAAAGTTATATGATTTTGAATTCCAAGTATTTGAGTTCAAAAGAGTTATGAGTTCTTGAGCATTGAAGGAGTTTTACTCTCCATAAAACATATGCATAAGTTGAAAGTATTTTTTAAAGTTTCCTTTAGCCTTGAGTAATGAGAATAAGAGAAGAGTACAAATTTCAAAGATAAAAGTATAATGACTAACAAGATTGTATTATATGTTCCATTTTACATGATTCATGAGTTTCGCATTTTATACTTATTCAAGCCATGTGAGTCATTACTTATTACATTCATGATTTGATTAAAGAGTATTGATATTGTTTTATATAAATTCATGCACCCCTGCATACTCAGTACATTCTCAAGTGCTGATCCACATATACGTCTATGTGCTACATTGTCTTATAATGTAGGTTCAGGTGCTCAATCCCAACCTCATTAGTGATTTTTAAGTACCTCTATCTATATTCCTACATTGGTGAGTCCTCATGGTTGAGGACCTATATTCAGACATCTTCATATTTTGAGAGACTATGTTGTTATTTCCAATTCATTTCAAGTCAGTTGGGAACCTGTCCCAATGGCTTTCTAGTTCATGGATTAGTAGAGGCTTTGTCAGACTAGTTATTAGATTATGGTTGTGTTAAGGTTTCTAGTATTGTGGTCATTTGGAACGAGCATTTTCTCCATATTTCCTTTCATACAATATGACTATGCTAGTATTTGAACTATTTCATCTTAAAATGAGTGTTATTAGTAGAAACAGGCTCAAAGGGTTAGCTTGGGGCTACTTGTAGCCTTAAGTACCGTGTGACGTCCCGAAAGGTGATTTTGGGTAGTTACATTGCCTCACTATATTCATATTATCAAACTTATATTGAGCATTTATCAGTAATGAATTGATTATGTTAAACTTTTATCAGCATCAGTGTCAGCTCAGTTGGGAGTAGAAATTAGCACCGAGTAAATACAAGGGTGGCAGCTCTCTCATCAGTTAGGTAAAGTTAATATTAGAAGTCCCTAAGTTTGGAAACTATGTAGCCAGCATAGGTTATGAAGGGTTTCCCATTATTTTAGTCCTGACAACCTCCCAGGGATCACCCATCAATTTAGGCTTGACACCCTGGTCCTTCGACACATTAGATTAGTGGATTCACACAGCCAGTGTTGGTACCCTTGGCAAAGAGGTTGGACCCTGATTATCTAAGATTGGGGAATGTCGATTAAATATTAGCCCTTATAGTTTTAGTTCAGCATTCAAACTATATCAACTCAGGTTTCCATAACCAAGTGTCTATATATCAGTAATTCAAATCATTTTAGTATAGGGTTACGTTTAGTTTTGCATTTGTTTTATATGCTCATGCAGTCATGCTCATTACCTATATGTAAATTAGCTAGTCCCTATCCCGCATAACAATACATTCAAAGTACTGACCGCATAGTTTTTTTTGTACTATGTTGTCCTCTAACATAGGTTCAAATGCTCAGTTCCCTGATCGCACCTAGTCCGTCCTAGTATCACAAAGTTACAGTATTGGTGAGTCCTTATTAGTCGAGGACTAGTCATATTATTTAGACATGTTTTCCAGTACTTTATTTTATGTTATTTCAGTAGTCAGAGTCAGTTTGGGGCCTATCCTAACAATTCATCATATTTAGAGGCTCTCAGACAGTCAGACAATTAGTATGTTTTTAAGTAATGATTTTTAGTGCACTTGACTTTGTTTTATATTTTATTAAATGACTCCTGTATAGTATTTTGTTATCTTCTTCCAATATTTATAGTTTGTGCCAGACCATGGGTTAGCTTAGTGTCACTTGTGGCCTTAAGCACCATGTTACGACTAAGGCGTAGCCTCAGGTCTTGACAAACTTACTATTAGAGCACAAGGTTTGAAGTGTCCTAGGGTGTCTAAAAGTTGTATTAAGTAAAGTCTTATTCATGGGTGTGAAGAACGCCACAATTATGGGCAAACGAAATATTTTAGGAAAGTTTCGCTTATTTCAATATTCATGTTATGCAATAGAGCGCAAGATCCATTAAATATCTCTTTCTAACTCATTTTCTACTATTTATAGAAAATGCTTCCCAGAAGGGATAATCGAAGAAGAAATGGGGACCATCTCGCACCACTTATTCTCGAGGACCCTCTGAATAAGTAGGTCTCTCATGACAAATATAGGGTTGATTTTACAGCATTAGCCCAATCCAAGGCTGCTCAAATAATCAACAAGTCATTTCCCCAGTCGACCATGTAGTCAATATGGCAGCATCCAGAATTCGGAATTTCACTTGGATGAATCCCCCAGTATTCTCTGGATCTAAGTCTGAGGAGGACCCACAAGAGTTTTTGGATTATACAGAAGGTGACTGATATTATGGGCATCACCGCAAGTGAGAGTGATGACTTAGCTTCATACCAATTGTAAGGAGTATCTCATACTTAGGTTAAGAAGTGAAAGAAAGATAGTGGTGTTAATGCAGCGTCCATAGAGTGGGATTAGTTTGCTACTTCTTTCTTGGAAAGGTTATTCCTACTTGAGTTGAGGGAGGTCAAGGTGCAGGAGTTTATCAATCTAAAGTAGAGTAATATGAGCATGAAGAAGTATTCACTCAAGTTCACCCATTTACCAAGGTATGCTTTGACTATGGTGGTCGATGGTAGGGCCAAAATGAGTAGGTTTGTGTCTGGAGTTTCTGAAGATGTAGTCAAAGAGTGCATAAGAGGTATGTTGATTAAATAGATGGAGATTTCTAGACTGATGGTTTATGTTCAGCAGATTGTGTAGGAAAAGCTTAAGAAAAAGGAAAGGGAGAATAAGAAGGGCAGAATCAGTGGTTTCAACTTTTCTCAGCAAAGGTCAAAAGATGATAATCATTCTCGGTTCTTCCATAAATCTTCAACCCCATACCCATCTTCTACTAGAGCTCCTATGCTTAAGTTCAAACAATACAATAGAGATGGAGAGCCAGGCTCTAAGTTCCAAGGTATCATGAATAGTGATCGCACCAATCCAGTTTGTAAGAGATGTGGTAATAACCACAAAGGTGAGTACATAGCGAGCATCGATGCTTATTTTGAGTATGGAAATATAGGCAACAATATAAAGAAGGCTCCTATAGTTGACCAACAAGGAATGAACAATTATCAGCGGAGCCAAGATAGCCCTTTATCATCCCAGTAAGTCGGCCAACTTAGCAGGGTATCGCCTTCAGTGCCACCAGTAGGAAGCGTTAGAATCATCTTTATTCCCTTTAGACCCGATAAGACCAGAAAGGTTCTCCTGATGTGGTTACTGGTATGTTACAAGTCTTACACCTTCATGTGTATGCATTATTAGACCCTAGAGCTTTACTATGTTTTATGACTCCTTATATAGCCATAGATTTTGGTGTCAGTCCCAAAGTATTAGCAGAACCCTTTTTGGTGTCTACTCTAATGGGTAGTTCAATTATATCCAGATAGGTATATAGAAATTTCCCAATCACAGTATCCTATAAAGTTACCTTAGTAGACCTTATAGAGTTAGATATGACAAATTTTAATGTCATTCTCGGTATAGATTGGTTCCACTCCTGCTATGCCTTAGTTGATTGTAGAAATAGGATAGTCCAATTCTATTTTCCTAATGAGATAGTCATAGATGGAAGGGTAGTAACTTAATCCCGATGGGTCAATTTGTATCATTCCTTAAGGAGAGGAAAATGATTTCTAAGGGTTAAATCTATAATCTCGCTTGAGTCAAGGACTCAAGTTCCAAACTCCCAAGTCTTGAGTTAGTTTCTATAGTGAATTAGTTTCTAGAAGTGTTCCTTGAAGATCGTCCTAGAGTTCCTCTCAAGTGGGAAATCAACTTTGGAATAGATCTCCTCCCAGATACCTAGCCTATTTAAATTCTACCTTATAGAATAGCTCCAGTCGAGCTTAAGGAATTGAAATAACAGTTGAAGGATCTCTTATATAAGGGCTTCATCAGGCCTTGTGTTTCCCCATGGGGTGCCCCAGTTCTCTTAGTAAGCAAGAAGGACGGTTCTCTTATAATATGAATCAACTACCATCAGTTAAAGAGAGTCACAATAAAGCTTTTCTTGATCACATCCTTTTTGGTAATGGCATTCGGGTTGATCCCCAAAAGATTAAAGTAGTAAGAAACTGGCCTAGACTCATCTCTCCAACAAATATTAGGAGCTACTTGGGGTTAGATGGTTACTATAGACGGTTTTCTGAGGGATTTTCATCTATTGCTTCTCTTATGTATAGATTGACTCTGAAGAAAGTCAAGTTTCAGTGGTCAGATTCCTGCGAGAAGAGTTTTCAGGAATTGAAAACTCGACTCACTTCAGCTCCAATTTTGACTCTACCAGAATGTTTAGATGGGTTTGTAGTTTATTGTGATGCTTCCAGAGTTAGTCTTGGTTATGTGATAATGCAGATAGGTAAGGTCATAGCCTATGCCTTAAGAAAACTCAAACCTCATGAGAAGAATTACTTGACTCATGATCTCGAGTTAGTAGTGGTTCGCTTTCAATTAAACATTTGAAAGCATTACCTTTATGGGGTTCATGTTGATGTGCTTATTGATCAAAATATCTTATAGTATGTGTTCACGCAGAAAGACCTAAATCTTTATCAGAGAAGGTGGTTTGAATTATTGAAAGACTATTATATGAGTATGTTATATCACCTGGGTAAGGCCAATATTATGGTCGATGCCCTTAGTAGGTTATCTATAGGAAGTATTGCCCATATTAAATATGATAAGAAGAAGTTTATTCGCGAGGTTCATCAGTTGGCTAGATTGGTTATTTGGTTGGTTGATTCAGTCAAAAGTAATGTTTGGGTTCATAATGGTTTGGAATATTCCTTGGTTTCTGAGGTAAAAGAAAAGCAAGATAGACATTCTATTCTAGTTTAAGTTGAAGAAAATAGTTTGAGATCAAAAGGTTGAGGTTTTCTCCTAAGGGGAAATGGTGTACTTTATTTTTAAGGTAGGTTATGTGTTTTTAATACGGCTGGTTTAAGGAAGTGAATATTAGTAGAAGCGCATGGCTCATGATATTCTATTCATCTAGAAACCACTAAGATCTACCACAATTTGCGAGAAGTCTATTGGTGGAATGGTATGAAAAAGGATATTACAAAATTCATTAGTAAGTGTTTGAATTGTCAGCAGGTTAAGGCTGAGCATCAGAGACCTAGTGGTATGCTATAGGAGTTCAGCATTTCACTTGGAAGTATAAAGGGGTGAATATGGAATTTGTTACAAGGTTACCTCGTATGCGTCGTCCGCATGATTTAATTTTGGTCATCGTGGATAGGATGACCAAGTCAACCCATTTCTTGCCAGTTCATACTTATATTTAGCTAAGTATTATGCTAAACACTATCTCAGGGAGTTTATAAGATTGCATGGGGTCTCATTGACCATAATTTGAGATAGAGGTACTTAGTTTACCTCTCATTTTTGGAAGGCTTTTCATAAGGGTATCGGTACCCAAGTTTATCTCAGTACATTTTTTTACCCGCAAATAGATGGTCAGGTATAGAAGACCATTCATACCTTAAAGAACGTGTTGAGGTCTTGTGTTATCAATTTCAAGGGTAAATGGGATGATCACTTTCCATTGATTGAGTTTTCCTACAATAACAGTTATTACTCTCTGAGGTTTGCTTAAGGTTGGAAAATCTACTTTGATAGGGATAGGGTTAGTGTATGAGAATGGAGAAAGTTCAGTTTATTCAAGAAAGGCTGAAGACAACCCAAAGTTGTCAGAAATCCTATGTTGATATGAGGAGAAGAGAGATTGAATTTTATGTTAGTGACTTTGTGTATATAAAAATTTTAGCCATAAAAGGTGTGAAGAGATTTGGTAAGAAAGGGAAACTCAGTCCATGCTACATTGGCCCATATAGGATTTTGAGCCATTTTAGGAAGGTAGATTATGAGTTAGAGTTTGCCTGCAGAGTTAGCATCAGTGCATCCAATGTTTCATATCTTTTTACTTAAGAAATGCATTGGTAAACGAGCTTCTATAGTTCCTTTAGAAAGTGTGGGTGTAGAAGATAGACTCTACTATGAAGAAGTACCAGTTGAAATCCTTGAACGTTATATTCGTAGACTGAGGAACAAAGTAGTCACCTTAGTAAAAGTTTTATGGAGAAATCAGTCCATTGAGGGAGCTACTTAGGAAGCAAAAATTGATATGCAAGCCAAGTATCCCTATAGTTTCTCTATGTATTAAGATTTAGCTTGAGGAAAAGGTTCTCTTAAAGTAATCCTCTCATTTTCTATCTCAATTATTCAAACATCCTCGTGTCATAGCATGTATTCATGAAATAGTGTAGTTCATGCATCATATTTCAGATTCAGATATTTACTCATGATTCAGCTCATAAGTATTCAGTGCATGATCTTAGTCTTTCTTATATTCTAGATCAGACAATTTCATTAAAGTACAAATGATCCTAAGGGGGAGATATTGTAATACCTCATGTTGTCAAGCCCTAGACCCCTTAAAAGATGGGCCACTAAGTTAGTTATCCAATTCTTCAAGTCTCACCTCAACCCGATGTCGAGGCAAAAAGTTGTGTAAAATTTCCCTAAGGACCTGACACACACTGTCATGATGACAACTCAAGTAAGAAGTCATTACCACTTATGATGAGTCATCATGAGTGAGTCGAAGTCATTCCATAGAAGGCCCCGAGTATTTCCCCAGTGACAACGAATCTAGATCATGACTCATTATTAGATATGGTGAATAGTAGTGTAGACTCACTGTCAAACCAGTGAAGGACCCATGAACCCAACTTTAGACTACGACTCTACCTAACGACTCATAGTCAGACTTAATGAGTCATTAGAATGGCAGTCATAGTCAATCCAGTGTATGACCAAGAGCTAAGCCCAGACTACAATGTCACCATATAACTCGTAGTCAGATATGACGAGTCGTAAAGGTGAGTCTTCATCGAACCAATGGACTAAGGATACCAGGGTCCCAAGTTATGACTCAGACCATGACTGGTAACCTGTCACAATGAATCATGAGGTGAGTCGTAATGACTGGGAGCAGGTTTTTTGATACGTTTTTCCAGGGACTTTAATGTCTTTTTCCTCTCTATTAAAAGCCCAACCCATGTCGTTTTGGATTCCCAAAGGGTAGTATAAAAGCCCCAAAACCCCAATTACTTGATTAATCATAACCTAACTCAAGAAACCAAAAAGGAGTGATTTCTTCTTCTTCCAAGAAGCAACTAGGGTTCATTAAGGAAGTCCAATTCTAAAAGAGATTTCTCCAATCTTCTACATTCAGGTATGTGGGATATTCATCAATAAGCCTCTTTCACCCATGAGTCCCTGAGCTTTCCAAAAACTCTTAAGTTTTATTTATCCTTTATGCTTAGGGTTCCATGTAGGTTATGAATATCCTTGGAATTACAATTTATACATGTAATTGAATCATGAGTTTATGTTATTCCCAAAAGTTTAGAACCTATCCATACTCAAAATCATGAAATCCCTCAGTTTATTAAAATATTATGTTTTGGGGTCTTAAAATATAAAATTCCTTATAGTATTACAATGATGTTATTGAATCAAATTTATTATTCAATGTTGGTGGGTTATGAACACCTGATACCTAGATATTTATGCATGTTTCAGACTTCCAATTTACAAGTCATTCAAATCATGATTGCCTTACTATATTCAGATTATAAAACTTATGTTGAGATTTTATCACATGTTAAGCTTTTTTCAGCATCAATGTCAGTTCAGTTGGGAGTAGAATTATCACCGAGTGAAAGTAGGGATGGAGGATCCACCGTCAATTAGGCAGAATCATTTGTAGCAGCCCCTAAGTTCCATAACTACGTAGCCGGCATAGGTTATGAAGGGCCGATCATCAGTTTAGTCTTAACAGCCTCTCATGGATCACCCTTGGAAAGGTACTGACACCTTTCCAACTAGGGTTATAGGTTGGACCCCGATTAGCTCAGATTATGGCATGTCGGTTAAATGTTAGCTCCCGCAGTTTTAGTTTAGTATTTAGACTATATCAACTTAGGTTTACATGACCAAGTGTCCATATACTAGTTATTTAGTTATTCAAATCATTTTAGTATAGGGGTTAAGTTTGGACTTGCATTCATTCTCAGTACCTATATGTATATCAGCTAGTCCCTGTTGCTGCATACCAGTACATTCAAAGTACCACCTCATACTTTTTTGCGTTATGTTGTCTTATAACATAGGTTCATATTCTTAGTTCCCTAATCACTCATAGTTCATCCTAGTATCACTCAGTTGCAGTATTGGTGAGTCCTCATCAGTCGAGGACTAGTCATACTATTTAGTCATACTTTCTAGTACTTTATTTTATGTTACTTCAGTAGTCAGATTTAGTAGGGGTTTTGTCCCAACAACTCATCATGTTTAGAGGCTCTCAGATAGTCAGACATGTAGTATGTTTTTCAGTAATGATTTTTAGTACACTTGACTTTGTTTTGATATTTTATTAAAATACTTTCGTAAACTATTTTTTTATCTTCTTTCAGTATTTACATCTTGTGCTAGACCATGGGTTAGCTTGGGGTCTCATGTGGCCTTAAGCACTGTGTTACGACTAAGGGGAAGCCTCATATCGTGATAGTTATACTAAGAAAATGCGATAAATCGAATATAAATAACCCAAAAGCAAAAATAAATGCCTATATATAACCTAACTGGACTCCAATAAGCTTAGAAGGAACACATACGAGGAAAAATAAACCCAAATAAGCCTCCAGACGCACGATGGGAACAAGAAAAAAGTAAAATTAAGGTAAGGACAAGATATAACAGTAATAAAAGTAAAATTAGTTCATATAGATGGTATGCATACCATATAATCCTTTCCCAACCATAACCATAAATCTTATTGGACTCCACTAGATTTCCAACCTAAGAATAATAAGAATTATGATAGTAAATGCCAAATCAAACTGTAACTAATAGATAGTAACGATATAGCATATGCCAAACTCAAACTAGAACTAATATGCAATAAATAGTAACATAGGTTATGACTCGAATTGGAACTATCCAGAAATAAATAATAACCAAGTTCTAGACTCGAACAAAAATTCATAAATAATTAGTAGTAAACCAAGTATCAAACTCAAATCAAAACTAATCAATGAAAAGCAATAATAATCTAGAGGTATGATTCATTCCAAGTCTATTCAGACATTTTTTCCATTTTAGGAGTCCAAGATAAGTAAAGGAGATCCAGACTCTATTTATATCGTGATCTAAGACTGAAAATACTAATATGCCAAGGATAGCAAAACTAATAAGAATAATATAATTATTAAGACAAACCAGTCCCAATAACCATTCTCCCAAAACAATCATATGGGAATCTATATCAAAAAGGAATGATATCCTAAAATAGCCTACCTTAAAATGGGTAATAAGGTCAGCTACAAGTCTCGAGAACTCAACCTAATGCAAGCACCTACCCAAACCTAAGATAAGGTTTCTCAATCCTATCCCAAGGACCTAAGCAAGCTAAGTCAAATCCTAAAGGATAAGAAACTACTAACTTAAGAGAGATGGGGCCAAAATCTACCTTAAAAGCCCTTAAGTCGACTAACTAATTAGAAATTTACTAAACAACAATCAAAACCATAAGAACCCTCCCATAACTAGCATAATGCCATGCTAATACCATTATTAAGAAAAGTCTAAAATATTGTATGCCTAGTCAACCTGTACGTCATTGAAAGCACACAAAGTCCTATATAACAGTACTTTTCCTTTTCGAGAGCCTCTAACCACTACCATGCTATCAAAATATCATTCTAGGAATTAAGATAATAACATCGATCCCTATATTGTCAATTTATGCCTAGAATCAAAAATTGAGCTAAAAATCAAATAGTAGGGCATACTGATGGAATCAAAACTTAAGTCCATCACTAAGTCCCTCTTGGCTCAAGCACCATGTTACATAAAATTGAGCATGATCTAAGCTCAACAACAGCCCCAAAATAGTCAATAAAAAAAATAAAAAATTATATCAAAAATAAATCGGGAACTTACAGGGTAATGACAGGAAAATAATCACTCTAACGTCCTCAAGCTAATCCTAAAATCAATTATCGAATCACCACACTTATCCAAATGATCGATTAAGGGTCACCACTATTATGACAAAAAGGGTTCTTAAACAACCCACACCTAGATGGATAGGCACCACTAAAATGATTCTTGACCACTAAAGTGGCTACGCTAAAGCAGTCTCCAAGCAGCTTATGTGGCTGCACCAATAGCTTGACACCATTAATTTTTGCCAAGTTTGAAAGGACTTCAATCAGGCGCTAGATATTTAACTGAAACTCCATACATGCAAACAAAATATGTTACCCTACCAAATTTGGAATTCCAAACTCAACAGATAAAATAAAATTTCTATTTGAGATTATTTCGATAAAAAAAGAGTCCCATGCCCATGGTTTTATTTTTTACCAAAATATAATAGCCTAAAATAAGCCAAAAATCCTCAAAACTTGATCCAAGAGTCTCCCTAACCTAAAAGTGATATTTGAGGCTAACAAAATTGTCAAAATTTCCTTTCGAGGCTGTTTACCTGAAGTTTGGCTCGAAGACCATTTTATTAACTTGAAAAGATCCAAAATAGAAAAATGGCTATAAGAACATAACAAACTATTTCTCAATCAAACTATCAGTTCCATTAAGTCATAAATGACTTGGGTCAGCTATAAGGCTCTAATCATAGAAAAAGCAGAAAAATAACATAGAGGATCATTAAATATGTTTTCTTAGACTTGAGGTTCAATACTTGCCTACTGGGATCATGCTTACAACAATACTCCGGATTCTTGGTCTTTAAAAATTTCTAAAATTTTATCCTCACTACCCAGACTACGACTCTCCATACGAATCGTAGGGAGTCTTGATGAGTCTTAAGAAGCCAATCGTAGCCTGGCTAGTATGCTGGCCTAGAGTTTTTATTATGAATATGTTTGGGGGTTCAAGAGTCATAAGGACTTAAAATAAGTTGTATAGTGTCTTCCATAGTCTAACCAGTATGATGCCTCATTTGTTTCTGCTTTAATAACGATTGGACCATGTGAGTCATAATGAATGAGTATAAGTAGTATGGCATGACTCATAGCCAAGTCAGCATTGGTTATCATGGATACTGTCCAGACTATAAGTGGGACCTTACGAGTCATAAGGTGACCTTACAAGTTGTAAGATAACCCATAGCGACTAGGCGATAATTTTTAATCTTTTCATTAAGGGCATTCTAGTCAAATTTCCCTTTTTCCTTACTCAGATCCCACGTCCATAAAGCAATCAAGGGGGTTATTTCTCATTCATAACATAATCAAAGCACACTCTCTTCTCTCTAAATTCTCCAAGGTCAAGATACTTAGGGTTTCCGAGAAGGTGGTCATATAAGGGCTCAAGGGTCGATTTCTCTTCATAAATCTTGATATTTCAGGCATGTTACTCTTTTCCAATTATTTATTTATGAAAATCATGTATTTGAATGGTTTAATTGGATGGTTTTGAATGTGGGTTTTGATGTGGTTGAGGGTTTTTGCATGGTCGATTCTTAAATTATTTTCCCACGATTTATTATGTATTGGTTATGCCTTATTAATGGTTTAAAACTTGTGGGGTGAATGAGAATGATGGATAAACTAAGGGGCCATGGTTTTTCCCAAATTGGTGTTTTGAAATTTGGAATTGGTTTTGAATAATTGTGTTCCCTCAACCCACTTGTGTAAATGGCTTTGAATTGTGAAATTTTCACTTGGTTTGGATTACTTACCTATGTTATTGCATTGCATAAATGATTAAACAATGAGCATGGATTTTGAAAGCCTTGTTAGCTATGATTTGATTTAATGAACAAAAGTGATCAAAGTATTCCCTCAATTTGAATTGATAAACTAAAGGGGGTCGAGGCATTCCCCCAAGAAAATTTGATTTTTATGGCATAGATATAAGCCTACAACTGTAATGGTATGGTGATACCCATGGTATGCCTTAATAGTTGATTCATTGGTTAGCAACTGGGTTATGTGAAACTTATTTTAAAATGGGCTTAATGGGGGTCATATAGTGAAGCCATTAAGGTGTGGATCTTGGAAAACTTATACTGAAAACTCATGTTTGCTAATGTGAGGTTTGGTCTTGATGAACTGTGTGTAAAGTTCACATTATTGATATATTTGTATCTTGGATTGATGTATAGTCAAGGCATTCCTTGGTCTTTCTTGATACCTCCGGTTCGTACGGTTAACACGCACTGAGGCTCTTTCAGTAGGGGGAGATGAACCCATATATCTCATGGGTTCCTATTATAATGATTGAGCTATATAGTCCAGGATAATATTTTACATCATGCTAAGTCTTGTTCCCTATCCCGACATACTATTTATGTATGTATATGATGTTGTTCACATGGTTAATTGGATTTGACTTGAAATTATTTAATTCCCCTATCCTTGAGTTACATGCTAGTTCTCAACCCACTAACCATCTCCTGAAGTTGTATCGCCACGTGATACAGGCACTAGAGATACCTCTACTTTTTTTGTGTAGTATTAGGTGGATCAGCTCGATTCGTCGGCCATTGATGGTGAAGTGGTAAGCTTTTATTCTCTAAAAGACTTAGTCATTTCATCAGTTTCCTTTCATAGACTAGAATTGAAAAGCTTACATTATCATTAACATTGTCATTTTCATTGTCAGAGTCAGGGGCATGTCCCGACTTAGATTGATTTTTGGTTTTGTTAGAGGTTTTATGGATATTATTATGGATTGGGTTGTGATGATTGACACTATTAGTTGTCTTGAGTTATTAATATCTATCTTGTAATATGTTCAGATTTCAGCCACTACTAAGTGTTATGTTCTGTTTGGCTAGGTCTAGGGGTAGTCTCTAGTCCATGATGGACACGAGATACCCGTCATAGCCAGGCCCTGATTTGGGCCATGACACTTACAGAACAAAAGTATGTTAGTGATATTATTGCAATGGTTTCTCTTACTAATGACAAGGTTTTATACACCCCGATAGAGATTAATATGGAGTATAAGGAGGTCAATGGTAGATCACTCAGTGATCTAACATTGTACCACACCTTTTTTTAATCAAAAATTTTAATTATGGTTCATAAGGGTTTTCAATTATTGAAAGTGAATAGAAAAAATATTTTGAATAGAGATTACATTCAAAACTCAGAGTCACAATTTGGTATTGGTTTGGTGTGCCAAGTCACATTAAACATTACTTTTCAAAATAAATGACTCTTAAAATATTGATCAATTGATGCAAATTTAGGTTAAGGAACTCTGTTGACCGAGGAAAAGGTGGGAAGTACCCATCAATCTATGGTTTGAACACGGTTTCTTTGTTGAATCATAATGACTGTTTGACATTATAAAGTTCAAAACTCCAAAAGACACAGAAATTCAAAACAAAAATAAAGTATAGCCCATTTTATACAGTCCAAATATAAAGAAAAATGCAAAAATAAACCTATAATATCCTAACCTAGCCCTAAATTACGATTCACCCGATATCCTGGTCCTTGATCATAAACGGTCTTTGATACAAGTACTTCATGATGTTTCCCAGTAAAATAGATAAGTCTTTGAATACACAGTACTTTAGGACATTTCCTGATAAATGAATACATTTGATCAAAAATTAAAGAAAACACCCCAACACATAATTCCAACATATAAACAACTACCAAAACCTATACTTTGCCTACCCAAATTGATGGCTTAAACATGCTACTACTGAGTGTATAACAAGTCTAAAACAATAGCAATGGTGATGTAAACAAAACCAAATCAAACCAAATCCCTTTACGACCCATTTCATTCCATCAAAATCAATTATTCATAGGTAAACAATATTAAACATTAGTAGAATCACCCAGAAAATCAAACAACAATAATAAATCACATCAATAATCACATATAGATTAAAAGGAGAAAAGAGAGAGTTAGACCTTAACTTTATTTTAATTTGTCAAATTTCTCTATTGGATCCCCCCCCCCCCCCCAAACCTCAACATAAGATTAAATCCAACAAATATCGACCTCAACTCTAATTCACCAAGCCTGATAACCCTCTATTTTCTCTTAAATATGAACCAAACCACTTTTAAAATTGATCAAAGCTGGGTCAAAATTATGGTCTTATGCATGGAATCAGAGTGCTAATGATGAAAGTGGGTCAGCTATGGTAAGAGTCCGATCAGTAATGGTGTTTACCGATGGCATATTGGAGTTAGCAGTGGTGTTTCGATATTGATGATGGGACCTGGATGTTATTGCTGGTAGAAATAAATGGAAATCACTAATTAGGTTTTCTAGCATTATTGTTTAATTTAACTAGTTGTTTGTTGTGGTGTTTGCCAAATTTTATTATGTAGTGGTGATTGAAGTTTGTTGTGAGGTGGTGCATTGAAAGAGTTAGTGTTTGGGTAGTGGAGCTGGTGGTCATCTTTAATTCGATAAGAGGAGAAGATGATGATAATGATGATATGGGTTCATGGTGAAGTCATTTATGGTGTTTTCCCCATCTTCCTTCTTTCTTTGTTGTCTTTCTCTATCGATTTATCTGTATGTAGTCGTCTATTTTTCATATATGGGTGTGTGTCAATGGTGTTGCTCCTCGATGTTGTAGTTGTGTGGTCTGTATTATTCGACAAATGTGAGTTTGTCGAAGATAGAGTTTGTGATAGTCAATTGACTGAAAAAAATAAAGCTTTGAGAATAATGGTGTGTTGGGTGTCGAAACTGAAATAGAGAAGATGACAAAACTCCAATTCCCTTTTTTTCTCTGTTAATAGTGTTATTGATGTTTGTTGAAAAAATATTGAAAGGAATTATTAATTGCACAAGGGTTTTGTTTTTTTGTTGTTAGTTGCTGAAATCATTCTCATATTGTGGGAGTTAAGGAGAAGAAAACATGAAAATAATGGAGGAGGGACGCATGTGTTAGTCTAAAATTGAGATAAATGGAGGTGTATACATGGTGTTCTCTCCCAAATTTTTCACCCGGTGTTTACTGTCTCTTCTATATTATTGTTTTTGTATGGTCTTATTGTATGTTATCTCTGGGTAGAAGAAAGGAAAAAATGTAAAAAAAAAATGTGAGGTGAGGGATCATGCGTGAGTTTTTTACTCATTTCCCACAAAATAAGGGGTGGATTCCACTTGGGGTTGTTGAGAGAACTTTGGGGGGGTCGTTTATCCAGTGCGCGTAGGTCTAGACTAGTGCAGTGAGGTGGTAGATAAGATTAGCTTATTTAATTCTTTTTTTTAAGAGAATCATGTGATGGGAGTATAATTTGATTAAAGTGAGCATATGGGTACTATAGCCTAGAAAATCTTATTTGGCTACACAAGAATAAAAACAAATCAAAATTAAAGAATATTTTTTGGATAAATAAAATTGCGTCAAGTGGCATAATTTGATTTGTCACTATTTTTAAATTTTTGAATTTTCATATAAGGAGAAAACTAACTATTACTAACGCAATAAAATGAAGTATGAAATTCAGGAGGGCCAAAATTTACGTGTCTACACATTGTATCGACAGTTGGTGAAATCATTAGTTTATCTCACTATGACAAGGTTGGACATCTAATATGTGGTACAAGTTCTAAGTCAGTTTGTGGCTAATCGCTACCGTGTACATCACAATGCATTACTTCATGTCATTCAGTATATTTGTGATTCTATAAATCAAGGTGTCACTTCCGTTCTAATTCTTCTATACATCTTGAAGGATATACTAGTGCAAATTAGGTTTTCTGTTACTAGTTGGTCTATGTTTCTTGGCACATACTTGATATCTTAAAAATGTAAGAAACAATCTCGTATGTCTAAATATCTATGGAGGCTGAGTATCGAGCTATGTCGACAGCAAGTTCGAAAATTATTTTTCTACGATGTCTATTATCTATGATTGGTGTTGCTATTATATCTCCTATGGTGTTACATGTTGATAACACTAGTGCAATTAAAATAGCTACAAAACTTGTGCAACATCAAAACACAAAGCATATAGAGGTGGACTACCATTACATTGGGGAATTAGTTGATGATCATCTCATTACTCTAGAATTAATTTCTTCTCATGATTAGTTTTTTGATTTGTTTAGAAAGGCTATAACACGTGTACGACATCACTGTCTTATCTCCAAATTCTTATAGTATAATCACTGATATCAATTTGAGGATAAATGTGAGCCAATGTTATAATTGTACAGAAATCATAGAATGTTATATTTCCTAGGATAGGACTTAATTACAGATTGTGCAGTTATACACTGACCTTGTAAATTGTTTTATAAATTTATTTTATTTTAACTCTTCTTGTAAATTTTAGATATGACTTATGACTTACGGGGAAGGGTAGTATCAATACACGAGGTGTGCAAAAGTGATTTAAGAAATTGGATTCTTGAGTTTTAATAAAGTTAAGTCCGATCACAGTGAATCTTTGATTAATACAACCTCAAATTAGTGTTTTAATATTCTCAATAGGTTCAAAACATACTTTTTAGACAATGTACATATTTGATTTATTTTTTCGAGGTTTTGAAGGGATTTCAAAAATTTATTCAAAGTTTTGTAATATTTTAGATATTATATTAGTTGGTGGTTAATGAACCAAGTTGATATTTTCTTAATTATTGAGAGCTATATATAAACATAAGATTAAGTGGGAAGGGTTTACCATACTTATATAATAATAATATTAGAAGTTTAATCAAGAGAGGCACAAAATGAGTAGTTATTCTTTGCTTTTCTCTTAATCACGTTTTATCTTTTGGAGGAAGTTCTTGAATGCTCCAAGGTTAGTTTCTTGAATTTTCCCACATTCTAAGATTATAATTACTGTGAGGGTGAAATTGAGGCTAAGAAAATAGTAGTACAAAAGTTCTAGTTTCATCCTTTTTCTCTTAAAATTAGGCTAGGTTATTGCAAGTGTAGAGTAATAATTATTAGGTCATGATTGACTTGTAATAGAAAGTGTTGGAGGTGACACCAGTAATGATGCATTATAAGTAGGCAGTAGGCATGAATAGGTTATAATATAACCATTATGTTAAATTCCTCCATACTTTTCCTAAATATAAAATCCAGAATCTAAGTTGTTTTTTATGGTACATCAAAATTGTAAGATAGAGTAGTTTATCAACTTGTCATTATAGCCATGATTAAGTACAACTCCCAAATTCCATATATATAAGTTTTGTACTAACATATGACTCAAGTATTTGGATTATTATTCTTTGCAAAGATACTATCACATTATGGTAGGCCTAAATCAACTACGACACTTTTTTTACCGATCATGAAAAAGAATTAGAGCTACAATGAATTCCAGTCATGATTTCTCCATTTTATCATGTCAAAGCACCCTATTTATTCATCTATACTTGGTGAAATATACTTGCAAAAGATAATGAATTGATAATAATTACCAATCATTATGCTACTGATTGGTTATAGGATAGGTGCACGGGTGGTTTCAATATACCATAAAATTATCCTCAGGCACTATTTCGTTGTTTTGCTTCAAAATTTGAGAATTTCGGTAGCATTTTCTTATATTTGAGCAATTATAATTGTGCTACAATTTAGATTTCTAGGCTAGGATTTTAGAGTAAGAATTCATAAATTGGAAATTTTGTATTTGATTAGATTAGGCTCGTTCGAAGACGGTTCGGTAGGATAGTGCCTCGATCTAATATTTTTGATTTAGGGTTTACTTCATGGGTTTTCTTCTAAGTCAAGTTGAGACTTTCTGGAACACCCCAAACTTTGACCCTAAGAAAAATTTCCTAAGTTGAGTACTCTGGACAAGGTACGACTTGAAGGTACAAGTCGTATGCAAGGGTATGGCTATGGCCCTCTCTCTCATATGTTAGGCAGTTTTTTGGGGGTTGGTTTCTATCCAAGATATGGCTAAGCATCATTCTATTTGTATGGTAGGATACGAGTTGTATGATGCTTATTGATTAGCCTAGTTGAATCTGTCCAAGGTACGGGTTAGGGGTACTTCTCATACCTTAGGGTATGAGTTAGGGTACCACTCTTACCCTAGGGTACGGCTAAGGGGGTGGTCGTACCCTCTTACGTTCTTGTTTGTAGTTTTTAAGTCAGAGGTATTTCAGACATTTTCTACCCTAAAACCCTTAAGTCCCCATATTATATAGCTGATGTGGCCTCTCACAACACTCATCGAAAGATCAAAACACTCCAAATACTCTCTCTCTAAACACTTAAATCTTGAGGCTAGTGTTTCTACAAGTGCTCTTCAAAGGGCTAAAGAGCCAAACTTTCTTCCATGAATCTTCTTGTATAAGGCATGTACTCCTCTCTTATCATTAATTCTAACTAAAGAAATATTTTAATATGTTTTAAACATTGATTGTAAATCATAAATGGTGGTTTGAAAATAAATATTGAGGGTTTTGGATGCATATTGTTGAGTATTGTTTACTCTTGGTTTAAATTATGTTTTCATATGTTTTTTATGGTGGTTTGCATATGTGGTTGGTTGTTGGTTTTGGTTTAAAAAATGGGTCATGGGTAACCCTGAACTTGATGGTTTATGCTTTGATTTTGGTCTTGGTAAATGTATACCCTCAACATGTTTGATAAAATGCCAATGAGAATGTTTTACTCTATTTGTTGAACTTTCATGCATGGTATGATTTGGTAATGGAACCCTAAATTAGTTTGGGTGGTTTTTAAATTGTCTAAATGGTTTTGAATGATTTGGAATGGTGAAATGGTAAGGTCTTGGTGGTCATGGTTATGGTTTAATTGAAAACCTTGCGGGATACACGGGAATCCCACAAGTGAATGAAATAATGAAATTAGTTTGAATGATGAACATCTTGGGGGTACATGGGAATCTCCCAAGCAAACCATAATAATGCAATACTTGTGAGGTACACGGGAATCCCCTAAGTAATCCTAATAATGATGTACTTACAGGGTACATGGGAATCCCCCAAGTAAACTTAATAATGTAACCTATGGGGTACGTGGGAATCCCCTAAGGTTGGCTAAGGACATTTCTTGCAAGTAATAGTCAGTATGATGATATCACTAATGATATCCTTGGTTAATAATAAATGGAATTGGTGGTCTGGTTGTGTGGTAATGGTTTTAATTAGTAAATAATGGCGGGTGTGATATCTAAACGTAAAGGTGTGAGTTAAAGGACTAACACTGGAAACTCATTTTTTCCAACATAAGGATAGGTCATGGAGACCTCATAATGTACTTAAAGGGTACATGGGAATCCCCTAAGTTACACTCGTATATATGTATCATGGAGATCTCAGGGTACATGAGAATCCCCTACAACTGTGGTATCTCCGGTTCATGTAGCTATACGCATTGAGGCCTATTCAGGGCTTACACTGGACCCATATATCTCGTGAGTGGTTCTAGGATAGTTAAGCTACACATACCCAGGTTAATGATTTTAAAGGCATGTTAAACCCGATTCCCTTTCCCGTCATGGACTATATCTATCTATATATACATATATATATATGGCTATGAACGTACATATATGTATGGATTATATATATATGTATGGTTATGAACGTCTATGATTAGCTTATTTGGTTTTAAAGGTTGGCATTATTTTATCCTTATCCTGAGTGTATGCTAATGTTCACCCGCTAACCCATATTCGAGTGTTGTATCCCCACGCGATGTAGGAACCATCCATACTACTACTACTCCTACTCATTGATTGGATTCAGAGATAGATGGTGTTGGATTTAAATGGTGAGCTTTCATAGTTTGGAAGGCATCTATTTCATGTTATGGATTACTTTACATAGTTTTGTCTTTTCATAGACTTTGGTTTTTTCTATGGACAGAGGCATGTCCCAACTAGATACTCTTTGGTTTGGTTTCGAGGCTTTGAATGGACAACTATGAACTTAGGTATGGAACGGTTATGATTTATATATTATATACATTGGGTTATTATTTTTGATTTGTTTGGTTAGTTATTGGATGGATTGACTTGGTTGGGTTGGTCTCGAATATAGACTTATCCCAAAGTCATTACATTGTTAAATGTGTTATCTTCTTATATGTTAGGAATTCATCCAACATAGGGTATATATTTGTTGGTTGGGTTGGGTATCGCGGGTGGTCTTCTGTCCCAGTTGGACTTGAGATGCCCATTACAACAAGGCCCCAGTTTGGGTCATGTTAAGCTGGTATTAGAGCCTAGGTTTTAGTGTCATGGGGTGTCCACAAAGCCGTGTCGAGTAGTATTTCTTATGGATATGTTGTGCACCACACTTATAATCAGGAGGCTACGAGGCATCTAGGAATGTTTTACTTTCTTGTTGTTCTACTTTTGGGCTATGGATTCTAAGGTCTTAAACTCTTTTTTAAATCTTCTTTGGTTCATCTTTAAGATCATGTCCTCTCAATGATCTAAAGTTTATGGAAACTCACCTATCCCACTTGAGGACGTCATGGATGGATATCGTCCTACTCATGGGTCACCAACTCGATAAAGGGTCGTACTTTCATATTTTTAATATAGACTTCCACCGGTCTCCACTGACCCTATTTTGAAAGGTGGCACTCATGCTCAGTTATCTTAAGGAGAGGTTACTAATGTCGAGTTTTGACATTCTATTCAATTATTAACCCAGATAGTGACAACTCCGTCACGCTATTTTGGTCTAATTAGTACGGGAGAGAATAAAGAAAGGTTGGGAAATAAGCAGAGTAACATTTTAGTTTTTTTAATAAAGTAGAGGTCAATAGTATGGTGGTAAGTGGTCCAAGAGGAAGAGTTAGATGGGTCCTAACTCCTGTTCTATGGCTAGTCCTCCCGACCCGAAGTTGTTGGGAGATAAATATTTTCAGATTGGTAATGCTTATAGGGCACAAGGTGCCTAATCTCGGCCTAGTAAGGTCCAATCCACACCATCCTAACCTCCTACTAAATTTTATGGTTGGTCGCATCGTGGTTGTTGCAGGGGAGGGAGGGGAGGAATTTTATTTTAATTGTGGTCAATTAGGTCATATGCAATGGGAGTGTCCCATAAAGATTGCCTCTGGTTCAAATAGGATACTGGTTTCTACTTCTCTAGCTCTTGCACCGAAGGGTGTTGGTTCTGACTCTGGTACTAGTCAGGATTGTCTTAATGCCCTCACTATCCCTCAGGAGTTTGAGGCAACTTCTGATACTGACATTGGTATATTGAAAACTCTTTTTCTGTTATGTTTATTGGTTACTTAGTCTGGGGTCCCCTCTCTCTTATGTGACCCCTTTTATGGCTGTGTATTTTAGTTTTGGTTCCAAGGTTATTTTGGACTCTTTTTTTATTTCTACCTCAGTAGGTGACTCGGTGATTGCTAAAAGATTCTATAGGGGGGTGTGGTATCTATTGGTAGTAAAGGGGTTTTGGTGGATTTGTTTAACTCGGATATGGTGGATTTTGATGATCTTATGGGGATAGATTGGTTGCATTCATGCTACATGTCAGTAGACTATCAGACTCATAAAGTTGTCTTTAGGGTTCTTAGTGAATCGGTTATGGGATGGGAGGATGGTTCCTTTGCTATTAGGGGAAAGGTTATATCATATCTTAGAGCTCAGAGATTAATCTCCAAATGAAGTGTCTCTATCATTTGGTACAGGTTAAAGATTCTAACTTAAAAATTCTTTCTTTGTATTTGGTTTTGGTAGTGAATGAGGTCCCTGAGGTCTTTCCTGATGACTCTCATGGTGTCCTTCTAATGGGGAGATTGAGTTTGGGATTGACCTTGTTCAGAAACTTGTCCAATATTTATTCTTTCTTTATGTAATGGTTCTGGTTGAATCAGGGGAGCTTAGGAACCCCTTGGATAAAGGTTTTATCCGTCCTAGTATTTCTTTATGAAGTGCTTTTATTTTTTCATGCATAAGGGGGTGGTTTCCCCTGGGAAGGTATAAGTTGGTGATGAGTGAATGAGGAATTTAGGGTGTCCTCCTTGTAGGGTGGACCATATATGTATATTTATCTATGGGGTACTTTGTTGGTAGTGCATAATGGTTGGTAGACATTGGTTTTGAACTTTAGGCTTTTTTTGTAGTAAAGGGAGTATGTTAGCTCAGGTATAGCAATGTGAGGATTGTGGACGTAGATTGGTAGGATAGATGAGGTATGGGTAAAGGGGTGATGTTGATGACTTGGGGAATGCATAAGTGGGAAATTTGTGACATATAGGCTGGGGGTTCAGGTTGAAATGATGGATTGGGAGTTAAGTCATTGGATGGGTTAGAGCATGGAGTTTGTGTGACTATGCTGGACTCTAGGTGGCATTTGGAAGAATGAGGTTTTAGGTATAAGAGAAACAAGCGTCCCTAGTAAACATCCTTGGTGATACCCATTAGAGCAGAGTATTGTGCTTACTGGTGTAATAAGATGAAGTTGGAGGATTTATCTTAAATTTTCTTCTAGCGGTGGATTTCAAGAGAAGGTCAGGGTGTATATTCTAGTGATTCTCTCTTATTTCGATTAAGAGAGCACTCTCCTAGTGTTTCACACATTCTAGTAGCACTTATGCCCAAGGTTCGCATTCTACATTCGCCTTATTCCATGGATATGAATCTCAACCTTACATTGCAGTACCTATAATATATGGGGTCATATGTCTTTTGGTGTCTAGACCTAAGGACTCTTAGTATGGTGTTTTATTTTGGGATGAATCTTTATCATGGACTAGGTGGTTGCTATGAAGTACCTCGTGCTTATTATACTGTGTCTCATTTTAGGGATCGTGCCTTGAGTAGAATGAGTAACTTTTGTACTTTAGTACCTTAATGACCTTTCTTATGTTAGGGTGGTAGTGGCTTTAGAGGTGTAGTGATGCTTTAAAATAGGGTAAAGTAGAAGACCCTAAGTGGGGGAAAGCCTGGGTGATTACTAGAGATAAGATTTTAGAGGGTGAGGTAAGGTTGTTATCATGAGGAATGGTTAGGAGAGGAATAGGCGATGATAATCTTTGTGGTAAAATGATAGAGGTTACTAAATCTTTGGAAGGGTAAATCATACCGCAGGTTTAGAAGAGATAGTCTTGAATGTTGTGATTAATAGATATACCAATCGTTGTGTTGGCCACTTGAGAATCTTGGTGGGCTGGAAATAGTATTTTAGGTAGATGTAATGAATAGAGCTCTGTTTCCTAAGATAACTCCTTTTTGCTTTGAAATAGGCTTGTTGTAAGTTGAATTGGACTTGCTCTCTAGCATGAGTTCCATTCATTTGGTATTCCATGTGTTTGTGTTGCGGTAAGGTGTGGATGGTCCTTAATTGATTGGTTTCTTTGGGTGGTATTGGTATCTCAGACTCTTTATCCTATAAGGAGTTCTCAGTGAGGATCTTGGGTTGGCAAGTTTTCCAGTTGCGAACAAGAAGGTGTTGCTTTAGTGAAGGTTCTATGTTGGAACCAAAAGCCCGAGGAAGCCATTTGGGATGCAGAAGTGGACATGGAGTCCAAGTATCCACGTTGGTTCCTTGGTTTGGAAAACTCATGCATAAGGTATGTGTTCTTCAACACATCTTTGTTTTCTAACTTGGTTAAAGAAAGGGTTGTATTTCCTTACATCTTTTTTTTCTAACTTAGTTAGAGGTCGGGATGGGGGTGTTGGGGAGTAAATCGTGCTTGGGGTATGTGATGATTTTCTCATCTCGTTTTATATCATTGTTTTCCTGTTTGGTTGAAGAGAAGTTTGATGGGTATTAATGTGTTAAATCATGCATGTGCTTGACCTTACCCGTCAATCAAGGATGAATGATCCTAAGTGGGGGAGAATGAAACACCCGAAACTTGGACTCTTAGAAAAATTTCCTAAGTTGAGTACTCTGGACAAGGGATGACTTAAAGGTACATATTGTATGCTAGGATATGGCTATGGCCCTCTCTCTCGTATGTTAGGCAGTGCATTTGGGGTTAGCTTCTATACAAGATACGACTAAGCATCATACTAGTTATATGATAGGATACGAGGTCTATGATGTCAAGTCGTATGATGCTTATTGATTAGCCTAGTTGAATCTGTCCAAGGTATCGGTTAGGTATACTTCAAGGTATGGGTTAGGTATACTTCTCATACTTTAGAGTACAAGTTTGTCTAGTATTATCTTATGATGATAAGTTTGTAGGTCCATGATGAGGTCTAGGCTATGAGTTAGGGTACTACTCATATTCTAAGGTATGGCTAAATAGGGGTGGTCATACCCTCATACGTACTTGTTTTTAGTTTTAAGCTGGGGGTATTTCAGATAATTCGCACCCCAAAACCCTTATTTCCCCACGTTATATAACATGATGTAGCCTCTTATAACACTTATTGGAAGATTAAAACACTCTAAATACTCTCTTTAAACACTGTTAAAGATTGAGGCAAGGGTTTCTAAAAGTGTTCTTAAAAGGGCTTAAGAGTCAAGCTTCCTTCCCTGAATCTTTTTATATAAGGCATGTACTTCTCCCTCGCTGTTAGTTCCAACTAAAGGCATGTTTTAATGTGTTTTACACATTAATTGCGAATCATAAATGGTGGTTTTGAAAACTAATGTTGAGGATTTTGGGTGTATATTGTTGAGAATTGTTTACTCTTGGTTTAAATTAGGTTTTTATATATTTATGGTGGTGGTTTGCATATGTGGGTAATTGTTGGTTTTAGTTTAACAAATGGGTCATGGGTAACCCTAAACTTGATGGTTTATGCTTTAGTATTGGTCTTGGTAAAGGTATGCCCTCAACATGTTTGATAAAATGCCTATGAGAATGTTTTACTCTATTTGTTGAACTTTTGTTGAAGCTATTTTATGGATGGTTTGGTAATGGAACCCTAAATTGGTTTGGATGGTTTTCGAATAGTCTAAATGGTTTTGAAAGGTTTGGAATAGTGCAATGGTAAGGTCTTGGTGATCATGGTTATGGTTTAATAGATAACCTTAAGGATACACGGGAATCCCCCAAGTAAATGAAATAATGAAATTGGTTTGAATGATGAATATCTTGTGGGGTACATGGGAATCCCCCAAGCAAAACTTAATAATGAAATACTTGTGGGGTACATGAGAATCCCCCAAGTAAGATTAATAATGATGTACTTATGAGGTACATGGGAATCCCCCATGAAAACTTAATAATGCAACCTATGGGGTACATGGTAATCTCCTAAGGTTTGTTAAGGACATTGCGTGAAAATTATAGTCGGTATAATGATACCACTAATGATAGCCTTGGTTAATAATAAATTTAGTTGGTGGTCTGGTTGTCTGGTAATGGTTTTAATTAGGCAATAATGGTGGGGTGTGATAGCTAACTGTGAAGGTGTGAGTCCAAAGGAAGGACTTTGACGAGATAAGGATAGATCATGGCGACCTCATAATGTACTTATAGGGTGCACGTGAATCCACTAAGTTATACTTGTATATATGTATCATAAAGAGCAAAGGGTATATGGGAATCCCCTACTCCTGTGGTATCTCCGATTTGTGTGCCTATGCGCATCGAGGCCCATTTGAGGGGTTACAATGGACCCATATAGACCGTGGGTGGTTCTAGGATCGTTAACCTACACATACCCAGTTTAATTATTTTAAAGGCATGGTAAACCCGGTTCTCTTTCCCCATGTGGATTATATTTATATATATATGGTTGTGAATGTACATGATTGGTTTATTTGGTTTTTAAGGTTAGCATTATTTTATCCTTATCTTGAGTGCATGCTAGCATTCATTTGCTAACCCATCTTCGGTCGATGTATCCCCACATGATGCAGGAACTGGCCATATTACTACTCCTGCTCATTTATCTAATTCAGGGATAGTCAGTGTTGGATTGAAGTGGTGAGCTTCCATAGCTTGAAAGGCATCCATTTCATGTCATGGATTACTTTACAAACTTTTGCCTTATCATAGTTTTTGGTTTTTGACTATGGTCGGGGACATGTCCCGACTAGATACTCTTTGATTTGGTTTAGAGGCTTTGTATCAACAACTGTGGACTTAGGTATGGAACGATTATGATTTATATATTATATACATTGGGTTGTCATTTTTGGTTTGTTTGGTTTGTTATTGAATGGATTGACTTATTTGGGTTGGTCTCGGATATAGACTTATCCCAAAGTCATTACATTATTAAATGCACTATCTTGTTATATGTTCAAAATTCATCCGACATAGGGTATATGTTGGTTGGTTGGGTTGGGTATCGATGGTGGTCTCCGGACCTAATTGGACTTAAGATGCCCATTATGATAAGGCCCCAGTTCAGGTCATGTCACTTTCTCACTCTTTTTCGAAGTGCTTATATGTTAGTTATGTGTAATGAGAGTAATGAGAGTAATGAGAGTAATGGGAGAAATAGGAAATGAGGGTCCCGTATAGGTGATATAACGTGCATCTATATGGGTATTGGTGTTATTTGAGGGGTGAAAATAAGTCAATTGTATATTTGAAACTATTTTCCCCTATTTGCTTATACGATGGGCTGATTTTCTAGGGTAAATAAATTATTTTTTGGGATCGGGGTTGCACGCCCGCACATTATGCATTGGATTTCATATAGGATCATAGTTCACACCTGCACAATATTATTTATTTATTTATTGGGATCGGAGTGCACATTTGCACAATATATTTATTGGGATAGGAGTGCACGCCTATACTGTACATGGACCTTGTGAGTCCCCCATGGGTCCTGACCATAAAGTCATTGCTCGATAGGTGTATACACAGTAAATGCATTGCGTTGCACTGTATTCATTTATTTCTGGTTTAGATTGAGTAAGGCGTATTTGTTGACTTTGTACTATTTGTTAAGTACTTAAATATTTGTTACTTGATCTCACAGTATTGAGTATTTCTCAGACTGTTTTATGATATCTTTATGACTGTTAGACTTAATTATTCAGTTAGATTAGGTTGGTTTTCCTAAGTATAGGTTGTATGATTGTTTTCAATAGTTGACATGGTGTTACTCATCACTACTTTGAATTAGGAGTACATGTGGTTTCGTACTCACCCTTGATTTTTGTTTGCACCTTACATACAGATATCAATCTGATGACCTCTAAGCATTGATTTTTGTGGTGTTTCAGTGTTATCATCTTTGGAGATTAAAAGCAGTTGTTATAGATTTCAAAGACTACTAAAATATCCTCCATTCTTATATTTATACATTTTCCGTAATTTTGAGATCCTCAGACTTTTCTTTGATTTCTATAATTAGTGGCTTATATTAGTGACAACCAGACCTGGGATTATCTATGTTTAACTATGACCATAATACTAAGTTAATGTGGTGGAGATCATTTGAGTTTTATTCTATTCTTATATTTTTCTGCTTTTATTTATTTAGATGTTATATCTGGAATTGGGCTTTGGCTAACGTAACATGAAAGGTTGGATAAATGCTATAATGGTCCCAAGTTTGGGTCATGAAAGGTGGTATCAGATCCCCAGGTTTATTAGTCTCACAAGTACAAGTCGAGTCTAGTAGTGTCTCACAGATTGGTGTGGAGACTTTCATTACCTAGCTACGGAGGCTATAGGACTTTAGAAAGTGTTTATTTTTTCTCTCTCCTATCGTGCAATATTAACACTTTAAGTTGAAATATTGAAATTCTTATCTTATTCTCTCATAGATGGTGTAGACTCCTATATCTCAGGATGGTGGTCAGAAGAACCCACCAGCCCCCGAGTCGATCGTGCAATATGGGATATACCGATGAGGCAGGTATATAGTAGGGGCAGAGGTCATAGTGGAGAGAGATATCAATGAACTGCTTAGATTCCTGATAGGAAAGGATCTCTCACGTTTGGGTTCGAGGCAGTTGATGATGATTTTTAGGTTCCAACTATTGATGTGGGCCCAGGTTAGGCACCACTAGGGTTTATTGCTACACCGATTCTTCAAGATACATTTATTAAAGTGTTAGGTATTTTGGAGACTATAGCTCAAAGAAGCGAATCATTTGATACTCCAGAGGGTTCATACATTAGGGTGGATATGCAGACCCTAGATCAGCAACTCATCCTAATTTATCAAGGTCCAGTAGTACAACCAGCACCAAGGTATAATGGTATTTCTTTACCAGGGGTAGGAGCTACCGGTGGGGTTAGAGAAGCTATGTCTAATGAGTAGTAGCGGTGGTTTGAGAAATTTAAGAAAATAGATCCACTGTAAATTTAAGGTGATCAACGTGAGGATGCCTATGAGTTTCTAGTCAGTTACCATGAGAGGCTTTAGAGTGTGGGACTGGTTGACTCCCACGAGGTTGATTATACTGTCTTATAGATGTGTGGTCCTGCCAAAAAGTGGTGGCATTCCTATATTGATTCCAGTCCAGTCAGTTCTCCACCGGTGACTTGGGCCATGTTTGTACAGGCTTTTCTTGACAGATTCGACCCTCATAGCTTGAGGGGAGAGTGTAGGCACCAGTTTGAGAATTTGACACAAGTGGCTGAGTATGAGATTTGATTTTATGCCTTATCCCATTATTCTATGGTAAACTTTCCAGATGAGGCCAAGATGATTAGGAGGTTTATAAGAGGTTTGATACTTAGGATCAGAGAGGTTATATTTATTATAGCTTAATCTGGGGCTTTTCTTTTGAGGGTGGTTGAGTCAACAAAGGAGTTTGAGTTGATACATCATGGGGAGTATGGGGATATAAGGGAAAAGAGGTCCCGTACTTCAGGTTGATTTAGTAGTACCTCATCTGGAGGTAGGGTTCATTCAAAGGAGATTTATGCCCTCGGCATAGTAGACTAATTCAGCAATATAGACATTAGAGGGTGAAAATTTAGGTCGGGATTCTTATGGTTTGAAATAGGCTTCATAGGGTTCATCTCAGTGGTTTTTAGCTCATGGTGGCCATGCCAGATATTTAGGTCAATCTGGACAGTTAATGGCTCCCAGGTCTTATTATGAGTGTGGTAGTTTGTATCATCTTTGAAAGAATTACCTAGTATACAAATAGATGGGTCCAAAACAAGGTCATCAGCCTCCTACTAAAGCAGAAGCGTCCTCATCTAGGGGTAGGGATAGACCTTAGGGAGGTAAAGGTACACCATAAGCTAGAAAGAGAGGTGGTAGAGGAGTAACTCAGGCGAAAGATAATAGAGGTCACTGTTATGACTTCCAAGGGAAGCTTGGGGCAGAGTCTTCAATGCAGTCATTACAGGTATCATCTCAGTTTGTCGTCGACCTTCTTCGGTGTTATTTGATCTTGGTTCTACTTTTTTTATATATGTCTGCAAATTTTAATTCTAGCCTTGATATGATGTATGAGTCTATAGTTATTCATATTTGTGTTTCTACCCCAATAGGTGTTTCCTTCGTGGTTAATTAGGTGTACCAATCATGTGTTGTTTCTATTTTAGGGTGTGAACTTGGGTAGATTTAACAATCCTTGATATGGCCGATTTTCAAGTGATTTTAGACATGGATTGGATTTATCCTTATCATGCTATCATAGACTATTATGCCAAGACAGATAGTTACTTTACCTGGGCCTAATCATCTAAGGTTGGAGTGGAGCAGTGTTCAGAGTTCTTTTCCTAAGAAGGTGATTTCATTCATTCGAGGCCAACGGTTAGTTGAGAAGGGGCGTCTTTCATATTTGGCTTATGTCCATGATACTAGTACGAAACACCCTCTATAGAGTCAGTGAAGGTGGTTAGAGAGTTTATGGATGTATTTCCTACTGATCTTCCAGGTGTTCCTCCTTATAGACATTGATTTTGGTATGGCCAAACACATCGACGGGACCCTCAACTTTGAATGATCTTTGACTTTGGCACCTAAAGTGGACGCTATTCATTTTACGCACCTAAAGTAGCCATAAATTGTGTCACTTTGGCACCTTTCACTGATATGGCAAAGTGAGTGTAGAACACTCGCTTTTGGGCATGTGATAGCATTATTTTAGCCTAGTTTTTATTTAATTTATCATCTTCTTCCCTATTTTATCATCCTACTATCTTTCACCATTTTTTCAAGCTTAAACTCCTTTAGTGGTATTTCGAAACCCCCTCAATCTCTTAGAGAATAATTTATTTGAATATTTTTCCATCACTTCTAACAATATAATCTAAAAAGTGAAGAAAATAAAAAAAATATCTATAAATTCAACGACCATTAATGGACATCTTCTTTACGTCATTTTGACCTAATACTTAACCAATAAATCATTCATTACCAATTGAGTTGATTTAGTTAGTTCTTATAAATTCATTTTGCAAGTTATATGTAAATAAAGGAAAAAAAGATGTTGGACTTTTTGAGTTAACAATACCCATTTGTTCTTTCGTTAATTAATTTTCTAATCAAACATAGTCCTCCTTCTCCTTCATATTTTTTAGTCATATATTTGAAATTCGTGAAGCTAGTAACGCAGATCTATCATCCTTAAATAATGAGGAGACATGTTTATCATCCTTGAAAAATTCAACCTCCATTGATGTAGGTTAAGCTTGAAGAATGGTTGGATGGGAAATATGAAGTCAAAGTGCTTTTATAATTATTTTGTCAAAAATCATGTTCATTAATTCCTTGGACACTTTGTCATATATGTTGGTATTTTCTAAAAAAATAATTTGGGGTGTATATAATGATATGGTGATTCAAAATGAGTTGGCACAAATCAATTGGTCGTTTAATCCATGTCAAAAGTGAGTACAATTCACGTGCTAAAGCTGATGCAAAAAGGTGCCAAAATAACACAGTTTGTGTCTGGTTTAGGTGTTTAAAATAAACAATGTCCACTTTAGGTACCAAAGTGAAAGTTCGTGCCAAGATGAGGGGTTTGTCGACGTGTTTGGCCTTTTAGTATTGATTTAGATACGAGCACTAAGCCCATTTTTATTCCTCCTTATAGGATGGCACAAGCTAAGCTGAAAGAATTGAAAGACTAACTTCAGGATTTGTTGAGCAAGGGGTTTATTCAACCAAGTGTATCACCTTGGGGTGCTCTAATGTTGTTTATAAAGAAGAAAGATAAGTTTAGGGGGATATGCATTAATTATCAGCAGTTAAACAAGGTAACAAGAGAGAATAAGTATCCTCTACCATGTACTGATGACTTGTTTGATCACATTCAGGGTGCTTCAGTGTTCTTGAAGATTGAATTGAGGTCAGGGTATCATCAATTGAAGATTCGAGCTTCGAACATTCTAAAGATAGATTTTTGGACTAGATATGGCCATTATAAGTTCCTGGTTATGTCCTTTGAGTTGCCTAATGCCCCATCAATGTTCATGGATTTGATGAATAAAGTGTTTTGGCCTTATCTTAATTTATTTGTGATTGTGTTTATTGATGGCATTTTGGTGTATTCTAAGAGTGAGGCGTATCATGCGAAGTATTTGATAATTGTACTCCTGAGGTTGAGGGACGAGAAGTTATATGCCAAGTTTTCAAAGTGTAAATTTTGGATAAGTTCTGTGGCATTCTTGGGACACGTGGTGTCCAAGGATGGTATTATGATCGATCCAGCCAAGGTTGAGGTAGTCCAAAATTGGTCACGGCCTACTTCACCTTCGAATATTTGGAGTTTTTTAGGGATGGAGAGTTATTACAGGCGGTTTGTGCAGAACTTCTTTTCCATTGTTTCTCCTATGACTCGACTAACTCAAAAGAATATGATTTTTTAGTGGTAGAATAAATGTAAGGAGAGATTTCAAAAGCTCATAACTTAGTTAACTTTACCTCCTATCTTGACCTTATCTATAGAAGGTGAGGCCTTTACAGTGTTTGGTGATGCTTTTGGTATTGTCTTGGGTGGTGTGTTAATAAAAAAAAATAAGGTGATAGTATATGCGTCAAGGCAGTTGAAGCCACATGAGAGGAATTACCCTACCCATGATTTAGAGTTACTAGCGGTTGAGTTCTTATTAAAGTTGGGTCGGCACTATGTGTTGAGTTTATTGTGAGGTTTTCACTGATCATCGTAGCCTTCGCTATATCTTTAAGAAAAAAGAGTTGAATTTGAGACAGCACAGGTGGATGAAGTTGTTGAAAGATTATGATATGACTATCCTATATCATTCGGGCAAGGCCAATGTAGTAGCGGATGCCTTGAGTAGGAAGGCAATTAGTATGGGTAGTCTTACATTGTTAAGTATGGAGGAGCGACCACTATCCATAGAGGTTCAACGGTTAGTTAACAATTTTGTGCGTCTTGATATCTTTGAGTTAGATAGAGTTGTTGCATGCGTAGAGGCGAGGTCCTTATTGATAGAGCATATTCGATATCGTTAGTTTAAGGATTAAAAGTTGTGTATTATCATATATAAGTTGATGCGAGGTGAGCCTAAGGATGCATTTTTGGACCAGGAGGTTGTTTGAAGGATTAAGAAGTGTATGTGTGTTCCTAGAGTGGGTGATAATAATAATAATAATAATAATAATAATAATAATAATAATAATAATATCAGAAGTTTAAACAAGGGAGAGGCACAAAAAGTGCAATTATTCTTTTCTTTTCTCTTAATCACGTTGTTCCTTTCGGAGGAAATTCTTGAATGCTTCAAGGTTAGTTTCTTGAATTTGCCCACATTCTGAGATTATAATTACTGTGAGGGTGAAATTGAGGCTAAGAAAATAGTAGTACAAAAGTTCTTGTTTTGTCCTTTTACTCTTAAAATTAGGCTAGGTTATTGCAAATGTAGAATAGTAATCATTAGGTCATGATTGATTTATAATGGAAGGAGTTGGAGGTGGAACCATAAATGATGCATTAGAAGTAGGCAGTAGGCGTGAATAGGTTATAATATATCCATTATGTTAAATTCCTACATGCTTTTACTAGAAGATAAAATCAAGAATTTAAGTTGTTTATTATGGTACCATCAAAATTGTAAGATATAGTTTATCTACTTGTCATTGTTATTGTTGCCTTATACCAATTAAAATATAATCTAGCCATGATTCAGTACAACTCCCAAGTTCCATATATGTAAGTTTTGTACTAAAATATGACTGAAGTATTTGGATTATTATTCTTTACAAAGGTACTTTCACATTATGGTAGGCCTAAATTAACCACAACACTCTTTTTACCATCATGAAAAAGAACTAGAGCTACAACGAATTTGCAATCAAGATTTCTCCATTTTTATCATGTCATAGCACCCTATTTATTCAATTATATTTGGTGAAATACACTACTCCTAGTAAAATATAATGAATTGGTAATAATTACCAATCATTATGCTACTGATTGGTTACAGGATAGGTGCATGGGTGGTTACAATACACCAGAAAATAATCCCGAGACACTGTTTCATTATTTTGCTTCAAAATTTGAGAATTTCAATATTATTTTCTTATCGTTTTTGCAATTATAATTGTGTTATAATTAGATTTCTAGACTAGAATTTTTAGAGTAAGAATTCATAAATAGGAAATTAAGAATTCATAAATTGAAACTTTTGTATTTAATTAAAGTACTTATAAACACATCTTAAGTTTTTATTATTACTTAAAATCTCATCCAACTAAATTAATTACAAAAATTCCTTTTTACTTAAAATAGTTGTCTCTTTTCTGATACATCTAAAAATCCACCCACATCCCCTTATTATGCCGCAAATCAAGCCCAAAAATCAAAAAATATATCCCACGATTTTCTCAACTCACTCATTTTGAATTTCCACCATGTTCTCATCTTCAACTTCAACATTCAAGTTACAACTTCCATGAACTTTCTTTTGAATTTTTACCATGTTCTCATCTACTACTCAATTAGATCTAACAATTCCATCTTTCCACCATTAACTTTCTTTTTTAATTTCCACCATTTCATTATGATATGAACGACATTGATTTTCGTGAAAATAGATTGAAATATCAAAATTTTCTGGACAAAATGACTATGATATTTAAGCAAAACTTTTAATTGCTTTTATTACAATTTCTATAAATTAATTTTCGTCCATATGTTAGACTATTATGCATCAAAAGATATTTTACTCTTCAGCAATGTATCATATAAGCTAATTGTAGTTTTATATCTTAATGTTAATTATATAATGTATCAAGTTTTTTCAAAAATAAGTCAAGTATAATGCAAATTTAATTACAGTGATGTATCTCAACCAAAATAATTTAATGTATCAGAAACTTAAATTAACAATACAATAGTAGATATTATATTGTTGTATTTATATATAAAGTAATGTATCATAAGATATTTAGCTTTTAATACAATATATCAGATAATTTTTACACATACAAAGTATTAAGCAAAAAATATAATAATGTATCAGTAACACTTTAATAAATGTAATGCGTCAAGACTTATAGTGTATCATGAACTCAATGTTATTAAATGAGATATTTGTTATCATAATTCAATATGTCCTAAGTTTTTACGTAATAGGAAAACTTATGATATTTGTTATCATAAGTTATTAAACGACGTATATTAGGTAATTTAAATAACAATTTCTTTAATTAAGCGCATTAATTGCTCAACTGTAGGTTTAATTACCATTTCTTTCCCTTTTTAACCATAATTAAAGATTTATTAATATATCATAAACTAATGTATCATGACATTAACGAATGTATCATATCTGGGATTTATGTAATTATTATAAAAGTGGGGAGAGAGTAATTAGGTTGTAAAGTGTTGGAATTTATGTTGTTTACTTTTAATTTTTTGAAATAGACTGTTTAACTAGAAAATTTAAGTCAAATAATTTTTAAAAAGTTCTTTCTTAGATAAAGGGTTCTTTAGGAAAGCAATTTTGATGAGAAATAGTTTGTGTTTGACTAAATAGTATATTTAAAACACTTTTTAGAAATAACTAGTGCTAGACCAAAACTTTTAAAAAGTGATTTTAAATGCATTTTCTAAAAAAATACTTTTTAGAAAATATTTTTGCAAAAAAAAATATCTTTTTATTTCCAGAAAACAATTTCAACCGCCCACACAATTATTGAAAGGACGATACATCTCACATTTTTTTCTTTTTATAAAAATGAAAATTTTCTCTTTATCCTTTAAAACGTTTTTTAAAAGTTAAAAGAAATATCAACATATTAATGGGGCCTAAAAAATCTGAAACATAAACACTCCTAAAAAATCTGAAACATAAACACTCAGTAAGATGCTTCACCCTTCAGCCCCCATGTTTATGAAGTGGAGTATTTTCTCGATTTTAATTTATTTTACGCTATTTTTTTAGTCTGTTTCAACTTTCAAGAAAAATATTTCTTTTTTTATAATTATTTAATTATAGTTTTTCACATGACACATTTAAGATATAAAATTAAATAATATTTTAATAATTTATTTTATATATTTTTAATATATGACAACAAAATTTAAAAATCTTCTTTATTATTTTAAATTTTGTGTCAAATTAAAATCACGAACAAATTGTAATCAAGGAAGTAATAAACAAAAAGTTGTACATATATATACTATTGACCCAATTGCCTTATTACAAGTTTATATTCATATCCAACGTTGCTATTTCTCAATGTATTGCAATCTCCCACACATTATATAGCCCCTAAAGTTAGTTATTTATAGTTTAATTTGTACAAAGACAATCCTGCCTCTTTCTTATATTCGAAAAGGTTCCAAAAATTTTCAAGAAAGAGCTTTTAACTCTTGTTCGTCTATCGTTTCTTCTCTTAGTATAGAACTTTAATGTCTAATTTGCTACACAACTTAAAATATATAGTGTAATTTTTGTTTAATTAGTAGCTAATTAATGATGAAAGAACAAATGGTTGCCGTAGGGTTTTCTATCATAGTAGATTCATTGTCCTCCTAATTAGATGACATCCTCCTAATTAGATGACATCATTTAGGAAGATGGAGTAGATGACAAATTAGACGATTGGTCTATTCATATGAAAATACGATACCTTGCAAGTTGCAAGTTGCAAGTTGCAAGTTTTAAGAGAAAGACAAACATGTACGATACCTTAGTGTCGGCATATCTTTAGCTAAAATGACCTATTAAATAAATTTTGAGCTATTTTAATTTTTCTAATTTGGGGAAAGTGAGTAATTTTATTTGATAAACTTTAATTATTAAATTTAATGGAAACTCACATTTGAAGGTATAATTTTTGCCTCTGTTATTTTGTAGAAAAGGACCTAGGCTGATCATTGGGCCAAACAAATGGCACCAAAATAATCAATTAAAATTAGGATAAAATTCAGAAATAACATACTTAGCACTTTAATTATGAAATTCATAGCAAGACTTTCATAATTACATAATATAGCAAGTTGTATTTTGTATTATTGCAAAGTGTTACTATAAAACTACAAATACAACTGTTTTTTACTGCCCTTAATTAACTCAATTAAATATGGTAATATTGCCTTATATTAACCTTGAAGATCACAATCCCATTAAAATCTCATCAACCACGCTTTTTTCGTTATTTGTTAACAACCCTATTCAAATTCAAAAATCAGTTTCAAAAAAAACGTATTCCTTCAAAATTCAATTCAATTCAGTTGATTCAACAATTTCGCTCTAATTGAACAATCCAGTCCAATTCTAATTGTTGTTAAAGGTATCAAATTATCTTTTTTTTTTTATAATTATTCAAATTCAAAATACAGTTTCAGAAACGTGTTTAAAAAAAATAATTCAATTCAGTTGATTCTTCAATTTTGCTTTTATTGAACAATCCAATCCAATTTTAACTGTTTTAAAAGGTATTAAATCCTTTTTTTGTGATTATAAATTTTTTTCACAAAAAAAGATCCATTGTGATTATTTATTTTTTTCAGATAAATAATAAATCCAAATATATACTATTCCACATATATACTACTTCCGTAACTTTAAACAACATAGGCTCTGATACCAATTGTAGGGGGTGCGGATAACTTATAGGGTAAAATAGATCCATTATCTATTTTTATTTGTGCGTGGATATTTCTTAACTTCTCTAAATATTTTTATTTTTATTTTTATTTTTATTTTGAGTTTATTTATGTTAGTTTTATCGATATTCATATCTTAGGGGGTGATTATATGGTAATTGGTTAAATACTTTATTATAGTATTCTTTATTTTTTTTCCCTTAGTTTTTGTAATTCTTCTATATTATTTTGAAGGTATTCTAAATATTCTATATCTTTTGTTTTAAAATATCCAATTAGATTATCTTTCATAAGTTTTTCTAATAAAATTATTTCATCCATATTTTGTCTCCAATATTTTAAATATTCATAGTCTATCATTTAATCCTGTAGTAATTGCAGAGTTACAAATTTTTGTATAATAATTTATCCCAATTGTACTGTAATGTATATCTAATTCATGATTTTCAATGCTATTTATTATCTTTGTTGTTCTTCTTGTAGCGAGTTTTTTTAAATTATATAAACTATCACATGTACTTTTTCTTAAATTTTCTAGGGTTTCTTCTATCCATATTAATTTTTCTTTTAGATTCTCCATTATTTTTCTAATTCAGTTTCTATAATTAATTTCTTCATTTATATTATCTTGATTTTCTCTAGTTTTTCTAATATATTCTAACATCTCTTAATCTGAATAATATCCATCTGGGTAATTATCCAGGTATAACTGTGCTATCCAATTTATAGTTTCAATTTCATAATCTAATAATTTTTCTAATATTATTCTCTTAATATCTATAATTTTTATATCTCTAAGTATATATAAGATTAAGATTTTAAGATTATCTATCATTTAAAATTGGCTAATCTCATTAATTCTTTTATATTTTCACTAAGAAATTGTATATATTTTCCAAAATTCTAAATATACATAATTTATCATAGTTAGTGTGTGGATTTGGTATGTAAGTATTTATAAGAGTAGTTCGGTAGGCGTGGTATATAATTAATTCTAGTCATAAAATATCTATCAAAAAATTTTTCCAATATGATTTTTCTTATATCTACTATTTCTATATCCTTAAGTACATATAAAACGAGTATTTTAAATTTATCTACCATTTCGTCAAATAAATAATTATCCATTTTTCATAAAATTGCTATTTCCAAAATATTTCTTTCAATCATGTACATAACAAAATATGATCACTTTAGATTGCTATATACTAGATTATTCTTAAATAATATATTCTTCGGTCACTATTAGCATGGTAATCTGGATACTTTTTCCCTTAAACAGCGCCTCTACTTTGGTTACTCCCCTATCACGGCTTTCTTGCCTCACCTATTTCACCTTTAGGATGACATAGTTCTTAGGGATTTTTCTCCTTTTCCACTTTGCTAATAAACTTCTTAATATGCTATTTTTCGAATAATTCTACTATAAAGCAACTAACATGAACTTATTTTATCATATCATGATTTTTAGGAATTTATGAATTTAGTTATTCATAATAGTAAATGAATATACCTGTTCTGGTAGTTTTGATAATTCTAAGCTTTGTTCCTCCATAAATTTTTCCATTAAAATATACCTGTTTTTTTAATAAATAAGCAAAATATTTGTTGTGGACAAGAAAGATTTTGTGCTTCAACGCATGAAGGCTTACCTTCATCTGAGCAAGTGCTCGTTTATTTACATTATGAAAATGCGTACACTATTTTTTTTATATCTGTCTGTTATTCTACAAAAGTAAGAAAAATGTTTCTACAAAATCTTAAAGCTAATGTCTAATATAATAATGACACTACTTGTCAAAAATCTAATAATGGCACTACTTGCCATAAAAGACTAAGAAAAGTCAAAAAAGCCTAAGACTAGTTACATGATATTTACGTAAAGCTATCTAGCTATTCTTCCATATTTCTTTTTCTCCTTGAATTACTTTCTTTGTCTTCTTTCTTTATCCGTAGTTATCTTGCATCTTCCTGTTGTTGCTTTTATCTTCTTCTATTCCAGTTGAACTTCTGGGACAATATTATCTTCTCCATTAAATTTTGAACATTGATGGTCTGGATATTTATGTCCAATTAACTTGCAATATCTAGTTAATAATTCTTCCGAAATAATTTTTTTTTTAATGGCTTTGGCGATAGGTTTTTTCTCTGGATTGAGTAAAGTCAAGATCCATTGCCTAACTTCTTCCATATCTTCTTCTCGTAGTTCCTTTGAATTTGAGTATACTATTACATTACCTCTTGAATAATAACTCCATATGGTATTTCTGTTGCGATAAGTGTTTGCTAACTCTTAAAGAATTATGGATAGTCCGATAATTCTCTTATTTGTATAAAAATTTGATATCTTAATTCTAGGTATTTCTGGTTGTGGAATAATATCTTCTGGTATAATCATATCTCGGGTCATTCCTATTTTTACAACCTGTATAGGTGATTTAACTTCATCATACAATATCTCCGCTATTGCCGTGTAAAATTTTATAAAAAATAGGTTACCTTTGGTTATTCTTTTAAAAATGTTAAATGAATCATATATTTCTGGTATATTGGATATTTCATTTCCGTCTTAGGTATATATGGTACTAAGTAGTCCATATTCGTAACAGGTTTTAACTAGACTTGATTTGATTTTGGGTAAAACAATTAGCTTATTATATCCGGTTAGCTTCTGGGTTATATAATTCGTATGTGGTTCTTGGATGTTTATAGCTCTGGGATTGGTATTTAAGAAGGTTTGTATTTTGTAAATATTTTCTATGTATGTTCGGGTTGTATAGTTGTAGGTTTTTTTGTCTTGGTTTAAACTATCTCGGTATGTGGTAATTTGTGGGGGTTTGAACATAGGATCTTTTAGTGTATTTGGAATAACTGGTTTATCAAACAGTCTGTTTAGGTTCATATTTGTGTTTTTCCTAACTCTTTTACTTGTACCTGCAGAAATAGATTGATAAACGCTATGGGTTTTATGGAGTGTCCCAACGTCTCCTTCTAGCTCTGGAATTTTAATGTCTTCCGATCGACATAGCTCAGCACGCTGCTGAGTTAGCTGATTTGTAGCTATAGACTTTAGTTTAACTTCATTAGTCTTTAGCTTTTCTATTTCATTACCCATACTGTCCACTTTCATTGAAAGCGTAGTTAGGGTGTTAAATATCTTTTCTAGAGTATCCTCTTCTATTATATCAGTCTGTGTAGCTTTGTCTTGATATGTAATCTGCAATAACATTTTGTTAGTACTAATTACTTCAATTATAAATGTGAAATTTAATATATTCAAGACTAGTCTTTGAATCTCTTTTGTTGTAACTGAATTTTGTATTTTTTTTGTTAGCCACCAACATACCTGTGTATTATCTGTTCGTACAATAAACTTGTTATATACAATATATGGCTCAAATGCTAATAAACATTTATATAATGAACATAATTCTTTTCTATTTATTTTCCATTTTATTTCTGTTTCATTAAACGTTTCTGAATAATATCTACAATGATGTTCTATTTTTCATTTTCATACCTATATTTAAGTACTCCTCCATAACTACATTCACTAGCATCTGCTTCTACTATATATATAAATTTTCTATTTTCGTCTGGGAATTGTAACTTTGGTAATTCTTTACAAAGTGTTTTTATTTTCTGGACTTGTTTTTTATCTTCTTCGTTATAATTATATTCTACATCCTTTTTAAATTTTTTCTGTAAAGGCTTTAGATTTTCTGCTAATTTTGGTATATATTCCCTTACTTGGTTTACTAATCCCAAAAATAATTGTAATTTCTTTTTTGTATCTAATTCTTCTTTAGAATTTATTATTTTTTGTACTAGATGTTGTTGCATTTTTACTCCACTTTTATCTATTTGTATTCCTAAAAATTCTACCTGGTTTTTCATAATTTCAGCTTTCTTTTCACTTAAACTTATTCACGATTTTTCTATTATATCCGTAAATTATTCTAATAATTTTAAATGTTCTTCTTTGATTTTGGTATATAGTAGTATATCATCTATATATACTATACAATTAGGCAATTATTTAAAATAACCATCCATAAAATGTTGATATCTACCTGGTGCATTTTTATATCCAAATGGTAGTACATTCCATTCATAAAATCCTTGTGGTATCGTAAATGCGGTTAATTCCTTAGATTCTTCTTCTAATTTTAAATGGTAAAATCCTGATTTACAATCAAATTTACTAAAGTAATTATATCCTTGTATTTGTCTTATTTTTAATATCTTATTTGGTATTGGGTAATTATATGTCATAGTTTTTGCATTTAAATTTATATAATCAATAACCATTCTACTTTTTTCTCTTTTTTGTTCACTATGTTTATTTACTATAAATGCTGGCTTATTGTGTTTATTATTACTTTTTTGTATGTATTGTTTTTCTAATAATTCTTCTATGTGCATTTTAAATTATTTTAAATCGTCAAAATTATATGTTAATGGTTTTTGAGTTATTATGTTATTTTTATCTATTAATTCAATTTTTATAGTGGTTTTATGTTTTTCCCATCCTTTTAATGGATCTTCACTCTATAATTGCTCTAATTTTTTCTTAATTATTTCTATCTTACTTTTTTAAAATGTATTTATTTCCTTTTTATTTATTGAAAATACGACCAATTCTATTTTATCTTCAGTATTTTTTATATTTTCTATTTTTTGTGTAATTTTTTCACTTCATTCTATCCAATCAATTTCTTTTCTTATTTTATTAGCAACTCTTTTTGCTCTTACTTTCTGTTTACATGGTGTTTTAAACCACCAATCCATTCTAGTTATTATATGTGGGTATAATTTATCTAAAAACGGCATTCCTAAAAG